>NC_053047.1:2742272-3045303 GCF_003473485.1 Medicago truncatula | reverse complement strand
GGTGACTCAGCGTGCCACATCAGCGAAAATGCACAGTCAGCTGGCCTAGGGGGGTTTTCCAAAACAAAAAATTTTTACAAGGACGGAATCTGACAAAAAAATTTCACAGGGGAGAAAACCAAAAGTGATCTATATTGCAGGGGATAAAAGTCTATTAACCCTAGAATATATTAATCAAACGAATGATTCTATTCTATCTAACACAAGAAGTGTAAAGATGGAGCTTAAAATTTCATAAATCAATTACAAAAGCGCTAAGCAATACCCAAACTCATTAAAAGATTAAACATGACCAAGATCAAAAACTAAATTGAGTTTTTAACTTTTAACCATGAATAAGATAATAATTTTACTTTATCAAACAAATGAGTAATTGAATCTTCATTTATCCGAAAGAAACGACTATCTTTTTTCTTCTAAATAACCTACACACGAGCTAGTCAAATCACTTGTAATAAAAGTCGAATATTTTTATACGTAGTTACTTATTAAAAAAATAGGCTAAACTGCACTTTTCGCCCCCTATGTTTCATAATGTTATGATTTTGGCCCCCTGTTAAAAAATTACAATTTTGGCCCCTTTCATCCCAAAATTGATCAGAAGATGTCACGTGTCCCAGAAAAGGGGTCATAATCGCAAATTTTTGTAAAGATAAGAGGTCAAAAAACATATTTCCCTTATGTTAGGGGGTCAAAAGAGCATATTTCCCTAAACATAGAGGGTCACTTTTGCCATTTTTTAATAGGGGATCAAAATCGTAACATTTTGAAACTTAGGAGGCGAAAAGTAGATTTTAGTCTAAAAAAAAAAAATAATTCATGGAGTTAGGTAGTATTGTATTTGTTGTTGAGAGACAGCAGTGGAATGTGACTTTTTTTTTCTTTCAAGGTCCCCAGTCCCCACATATGAGATCATTGACTCAAGTCTACATGTTTCCCAATTCTTTCAACCAATTTTCTCTTTTTTCATTTAAAATGCACAAATCTTATTCTGGATCATGTTGAAATCCGTTTTCTTTAGTTGGTGAGAATTTAAAATTAGATAAAATATACCATACAAAGTCAGAAAAAGCTAATCAAAGCTAATGATAATTTATAATATAGTTTAGTGATAAACCAATCATCTTCCATTTTTGTTAAATCAATTTACATTTTATATTAAAATTTAGGTCACAGGTTGGACCTGTCATTTGTTATTCAACCGTTCTTGAATCTTGATAGATTCAAGAGATATTACTTTAAGAGCTCTTATATATGAACCACCTTAGGTGGCATACACCCTTTTACACTCACACACATTTGTGACACGTGGCAAAAACATTGAAAGAATAGATAAAAAAGGGTGGTGACATGATGTAAAATTACTAAAATACCCCTAATACATGGGAGTGTACATAAGAGATGTATGAAAAAGGATGTCTACCTATCTTTTTCCTTACTTTAACAAGTTGTGTTGCACTTGGAACTTAATTATCCTTCTTAGTGTTAATATTTTAATAAAGCACCGCTGAAAATATTTTAAATGGATTAGTTTAGTTCTTTTTTTTTTTTTTAATAGGCAAATATTATTAAACGTCATTCCTGCAAGACGTAAGGTATGGACGAAATAAGATACAAATGGTGCAGCATATAGACGCTACACCATAACCACCTAAAAACACCTCCAAAGATAAACCTACCAAACCACATCACCACCTAAAACAAACTAAAAAAAAAAACAAGCACTGTAAACACGGTAACCACCACCGCTCATCGTCTCTACTTACCCACAAAGAACACCCTATAAATAAAACTCCCAGACCCCAACACCCAAGTTGAGCCACATTTCGAAGAGCACATAATCGAAGGATCATGCAACTATCACAAACCTCGCGACCTCCGAACCACATAAAGAGCACAACACAAAGCCCAAAAACCAACTTGAGTCAAAGAACTGACTCCCGATCTTGAATCAAAAGTGATCGGCCCACCATACTATATCAACAAATTAGCAGGGCACCCCTCGCCCCCGGAACACCAGAGAAAAACCAAATCAAGTCAAAACAAAGATTGCAACTAGACCCCGACTCCCAATCTCGAAGCCAAATGAACCGGCCCACTGAAAACCAACACACAATATGTAAGATGAAAGACATGGCATGCAAAGATTGAACAACAAACAAATAAAAAGAAAAAGCTCAACACAATGTGACACACACCCTCCAAACTCCATAAACACCTAAACCACCCGAAAAGCACAAACAAGAGCTAGTGACGACGAAGTGACTATATCTAAACTTCTTGGCAATTAGTTTAACCCGATGCTTATAAATTAATTGGTATTGAGAAGAATGAATATTCCATCTTATAAAACTTTGTTTACGCTGGTTAGTTCAATTGATATGATCAAATCTCATCTTGAAGTTGACTCATAATTTGCAACTGCGTGAGTTCAACTCATAATGTCAGCATGATAATATTATTTGATAATATAAAACTTTTGCCCATTTTTTTTTTTTTTTTTGAGATTCTAACCTTGTAATTTAACCATTCTTTAGTTTAAAATCTTGCGGCATAAATTTATAAAATTAAAGGTATTTTTCAGTTGGACGAATTTTAGTTTATCCCCTACCACATCATATGTTTTGCATAGTTAAATGCAGCGAAGAACTAAACTAAAGATTCTTTAAACTACTTGGAATCTCATCTTTTTACAAGGGGTAAATCGAAAATTACTCAAATGGTAGAGGCAAAAATGAACTAAAAATAAGAATTTTTCATATTAAAGATATCATCCACTAAACTATTTATGACTAGGAAAACAGAAAAGAAAAGTACATTTAAAAATATACTTGTTCCTCGACAGCCCAAAAAGGAAAAAAACCAAGTTGGCCTAAAAAAGCATGATGCAACACCAACACTACCCGTTTAGAAGCAAACAAATCAACTTTCACTTTGTACCTAAACACAAGAGCCAAGTGCTAATCCACCAATTGTGGTTCCTGCAATAAATCCTCCCGACCAAGCATTCTGTATATAGAACAAAGAAAAATGGATGAAGCTCTTGAGTTGTGAATATACCATCAATCAATGAGCCGGTGGTTCATGCAAAAAATGGACCCTCAAGTTACGCTACACTTCTAATGTTTGAATTATTCTGTTTTTCTTTACATAAAGTTTAGGTGAATTATCTTTTCACCATGGCGCAACCGGTAAAGTTGTTGTCATGTGAGTTGCGACTGAAAGGTCATGGGTTCAAGTCATGGAAACAACCTCTTGTATAAAAATGACTGCGCACAATACACCAAAAATGGTGGGACCCCTTCTCGGACCTTGCGTATGCGGGAGCTTTAGTACACCGGATTGCCCTTTTTTTTTTTTTTTTTAAGTTTAGGTGAATTATCTTTTCAAGTTATTTAATTGATAAAGGCAGAGAAAGACCATGAAAAACAATATGAGAAACTATGAAAAATGACCCTCAGGTCGATGGTTTGGATAAATATATGATATATCGTCTAAAAGTTTGTTGTAGAGAAGCATCTATAACATTTTAGGAGTGCTAGCATTGCACTCTCTAACACATCTTTCAACACACTCTATCATTAGTTAAAATTCACAAGTCAAATCAAATCATGCGGGTCCCCTATAAAATTGGTATGACCCGTATCAATTTTGTACAACTAAAGAGTGCGCGTTGAAAAGTCAGTGTCAAAGAGTGTGTTGCTAGTATGACACATACAAAATTATATTATTATTGAACTTGGGATAATAAGATTGCATTATTTTAGTCACATGTATTTGACCTGGAAATTGAAACCACCAGTTACTCCATCAACATTCAATATCTGCAACAGAGACATCAATTAGATCAACATAAAATATAGTTATAAATGCTTCTCCGAAAATTCAAATGAAAAAACACAAGTTAAAGTTACCTCTCCAGCAAAGAACAGATTTGAACAAATTTTGCTTTTCATTGTATTAAGTGAAACCTTCAACAACAAAAAAAAATTGAGTGAGATTTCTAGCCAATGGAAAAGTAAGGTTGGAAAGTAGAGAAATAGTAAAAAAGAAAGAGAACCTCAGATAAAGGAACACCACCAGCAGTGACAAATTCATCTTTAAATGGACCCTTTAATAGAACATAATAGAAAACATGTTATGTCAATGATGCTTCATAAAATAAATGATTAAATATTTAATTTGGTCCTTTAAATTGTCGGACTATATCATCCTAGTCCCCTAAATTAGCAATATTACAAAATGGCCCTGAAATTGTAGAATTTTAATCAGATGCGTCCCCTCTTTAGTATTTGTAAGGACTATAATAGAATTTTGGTAATGCCGGGGATACATTTGAAACTAAGTGAATAATATACGAGTTTTCAAAAAAAAAAAAAAAAAACTAAGTGAATAATGTACTAATTTTCAAGATTAGTATTTTGCAATTCTAGTGACAATTCTAAAATATTTAACGACTAGGTTGATACGGTCCTACAATTTCAGGGACCAAATTGAGTATTTACCCCAAAATAAATACTAAATAATATTAGGAAATCTTACTTTGCCTTTAATTTCAAACGTGCAGTCCTTTAGCAAAGAACCGATGGATATCAATGCATTATTGGAAATTGAGGCCCATAAGATATCTCCACTTAAACCCTACATATGAAATAGTTTCTTTATATAGTTTGTAAATAATTTTTCCTTTTTTATTACAATGCATGTACACTTATTAAAAATAACTATAAATAGTTAGTTATAAAACCTGTCGTTCCAACAAATAGCTCCAGAATCTTTTTGTTATCCCGAATTCAAGAGGACACGAATTGACCACTTTTTGTTTCTGCGAAGACACAAACAAAACAACTTACTGCATTCGTTTCGAACAAAACCGGTCACAATCTTCATTTTACAGATTCATAGTCTATGATCAAATTTTTCGTAGTGAAAATTTGATGCTAGCTTCTGAGCTAAAGTAACAAATTGTTGAAAGGAATTATTTTTGGCAAGATACAACTTCATAATAAACCAACCAATGATATTAGATAGGCATAACGAATGCAATTTCATTTTACAGATTCATATTATACATTCCAATTATTAAGACAATGTATCATATAAAATCCACAAAATAACAAGTGTCAATAAAGGATTTAAGCAACAAAATATCAAACAGCAAATTTTTTGTTTTTGAATCAGAACCATTGTTTACCGCAAATTGAAGCTTGTGACGCGAAATAATGGTCTTCAAACTTTCGATATGCACATCAGGGATAAAATCTACAATAAGTCTCCCTGCATTAAAATGACAAAAATATCTGTAAGAGGGAAAAAAGGTAATCTGAAAAATTTGGAAGATTTTAAAATTGAGAAAGTATTCAGTTGAATGAAAATCATTTAAAATCATAGCAAAAGTTACGAATCAAGAGCTATATAGCAGACATTGATTTATAAATGTATAGAAATTTTAAACTAGCATAATTCAAAACCAATATTTCATACAAGAATTCATTTCAATCAGTGTTGTTAATCACTAATCGCAGAAAATACTGTTTTGTTCATAGTCGGCTTTGTTACGTTAATATAACACCGATACATCCACTATTTGACAACACTTTGTACTGAGTTGCGTATCATGAAACAGTCACAGTTGGTTAAAATTCTGCCAGGCTCTAGCGCTATTGTACTGCTATATCCATTTTTGACAACACTAATTTCAATTCCATAATGATTTTAGTGATTCCAAACACAGAAAGGGAAAAGACGAATCATTTACCTTTGTAACCTGAACTAAACAGATAGCGAGCACCCCAAGCAGACAACCGAAGAATAGCCGGCCCACTGAGTCCCCAATGTGTAATTAACAAGGGGCCAACCTAGTAGAATTCCAAAAAAATTATTATACTTGAATGTTTTTCACTATTTGATCTGTAGCAATGACAAAGCAAAACATAAACATACCTGTGTAAGCTGAGGAATATTTTTTTGTAGGCTGTCCAATTTTAGTCTCACTTTAACTTTAGGGAATGAAACCTGACAATTAAGTAAAAAATATGATCAGAAGTCCTAGTAACGAGTTTATATTGTCTACACGATGTAGGTAGTTAGATTCATGGATATCAAATTGAGATTCAAATCGTGAATCAGAAGACCTTTTTTCGAATCGTGAATTGAATTTTATTAGGTTGACAAAAAAAGAAGTCGGCTACACTAATTTAGGTAGTGATTCATTAGAATGAATTAGGATTCAAGATGAGATTCATGTCCAAATAGATGCACACTAGAGGTTCATATCGATTGGGTTCAGACTAGTTTTTAATCGAGATATGACTCGCATGTATCGTAAGATACTGATAACCATGGTTTAGATGACCAAATGAAACATTGCCAGTGTATAGACGAACATAATCTGAAAGGCTCCAACTTGGTTAATAAAGATGTTTGTTAAATACCTTGCCAGTAGTATTAAGGAAGGACTATGCATCATACATGAAAGGTATAGAAAATGACTACAAAGTTTCTACATATTTGAATGCAAAAGTTTAAAAGACTGATACTTAACCCCAGACAACTCCCTCAAACGCAAGTCTTCAATTTTGAATGTAAACAAGCTCGGCATTGGCTCTACGATTGAATGACCAAGCTGAGATGCAATTTCATAACCCTATGACAGAAAAAACTGATTTTATAAATCACATCTAATTCATGAATCTTAATTCAAATTAATGACTTTTAGACCGTAACCTGTCGGCTACTGCCGGTAGCAATCAATAGATAATCAACTTCAACTTGCTCAGAAGAACCAGCCGGTAGTTGCTTAATCTCAAGAAGGAATTTCCCACAGGATAAAACAGATACTGCAGTTACATTTTTTTTGGTCTGCATGGAAACTAATCGAGAACAAACAGTTCAGCATTTAAAATTTGAAAGTTCATCATTGCATAGTTTATGAAATGAATGTTTATAACCTCTAAAAATTTATCAATGAATTTCAGGTCGATAGGGGATATGCAATGTAACATTTCCAACTTGGAACATATATTATGTTGACAACAATTATCCATTTTGTGAAATGGATACTTCATGTCAATGTAGAACTAAGGTAAACGTCGTAAAGATCGGATAATAATGAACTTCAATTATCAAACTATGAATTATAAATTGAAATGTATAATGGTGATTTCCATTGGAAAAAACTGCTTATTATACATAAACATGAAAATATGAACGACATTTAGAGATCTACTACAGGTCATAAGTTGTTTCCATAGTTGTCTCAACAGTCTCGCAAATGTTTACGCTAGTAGATAAGCTCAAATAAATAAATTGAAATTTGAAATAGGCCCCAAGTAAACATACCTCCCCTTCGCTGTACTTCAGTCATGAGACAATCAATTACAGAAGAAGAGCTATTGCTGACAGGAAATGCTCTACCATCATCCTCAATCTATAAACAGTTGATCATAAATTAGAAAATTACACAAAAAGCAAAAACGAGTAACAAAAGGCTTTTCAAAGAACAACCTTCAATTCCACCCCATGAGAGGTAAACCAAGACATGGTATCCACTGGACCGTGCACATTAAAGAAAGATCCTCTCAGTTCCTTGTGACCTCTTGGATAGTTTTCTGCCAAAATCTACAAACTAGTCATCTTCCAAAAATCGAGTTACAATTACAGTAAGACTAGTAAAGCAATTAGATCGCAACCAAACTATACAAGAGACAGAACAAAACATTTAAGCTTAAATTGTTGTTGGTTTTTACATAGAAATACAACAATGTTACACGATAGAACTTCACTTTAAGTTTGAGAGGTACTTTTTTCTCAAAATGCCAAACTCAAAAGATCACTCTAGTTCATCCAACCTACTCTGATGCGATGATTAACATGTCTTACACAAACAAACAATAAATTAAACGATGCTGGTGATGACTGGAGAGAAAAAATTTGTTCAGTTGTGCTACAAGTAAAAGGTAGTTAACAGACTATGCCACGATAAAACATAGGATCGATCATTAAAAAACTTTAACTTTCATTATATCTAGCTTAAAAGTCATACAAATAATAGTTTTTGATCGATTGATAGTGTAAAAGTTTTAAACCAGCACACGGAAAGGAGGTTTACCAGATTGTCAGCACAATGGCCATTTGTCACATTGCATCGGCCTCCTCCAGAAATTTTCACCTACGAATAATACCATCAGAAGAAGAACAAAACAAAAGAGAACAACGAAACAGAAACATGGAATACAACCCAATAGTAATATCCACATGCAATCGCAGACCTTGGAAAGAGGCTTCCCCTTCTCAATAATGACCACATTTAGGTGAGGTGCAATAGTTTTGGCATGAATTGCTCCATACACCCCTGCTGCTCCACCTCCAACAACTACCAACTTCTCTTCCTTTAAGTGATCAAAAACCAAAGTATCACATTGTTAGTCCATGTTTATTTCATCATGTTGTGGCAGACTCAATTAACCATTTTATCTTTCAAAACCTTGTTAGTATATTCTGCTGAGATGGAATTAGTAGTGGTAGTTTGTTAGAAGTTAGTTATTCCTCTCTCTTGCTTGCATATTGAGTGGCATTAAATTGGCCAGTAAGCCTCAGTGAAAAGTATCAACATTTTAGCTCTAACAATATTCTCTCTTCTACTTCCTTTCAACCGCTCTTCCTAATGCAATTGCAACCTATGTAACACCGACACTTCAAATTGGAGATGTCTCTCGTGTCCTACACTAACATGATACCAACACATATGGAACACTGACGCATATGAACACATTCAATTATTCTATTTTCTGATATTATTATGAAAAATAATAAGTGAAGATAATCAAGAACAAAAAAATGGAACATACCTTTTTAGCATGACAAAGAACATGGGTAGTGAAGGTTCTTTTCCATTGTGTGAAGACAAAAGGGTTGAAAAGAACACGTGAGGAAAACCCAAGACTGAAGGAGAAGCAGTTAGTTACCGTGTTCTGCGGAGTCCGACACACTACGGCTGCCATTGACATCCTCTGACTTTCTCATCCCAAATGTATATGCTATATCGGTTCAACCGGTTTAATCATTTTCAATATTTATTTATTTTTTTGGTGTATTTATGAGTTTATGGGGGTGTATTGGATTCAGATTTCAAAATATTTTAAAAGACTTTTTTGTTTTATAAAAATCTTATGGTATTCAATCATAATTTTTAAGGAATGTAAAACATTTTTGTGGTATTCAATTAGAATTTTCAAGATTTTTTAATGAGTCCAATGAAATCCAGTGATATTCAATTGAGATTTTGCCTAACTTGAAAATTGTGTGCAGTTATTCAAAACTCTACGGATTTTAATGGATTGTTGTGAGTAATGGATTTTGTGAGATTGTTTAGTGTAAAATGTACATACTGACAATCTCGCACCTAGTATTAAGACTTTTCTATCTCCCACACATAGCCTTACTGTAACAATGGCAGGTTATATATTTTGTTTGGCAAATTTATTGTCGAAATCATCATGCCTCTGACTTGCACTTTTCTTAACATAACTTTTACGTCATTAAAAAAAAGAATCTACTATATAATCTTGTGGTTAATTTACCATCTACCTATATATCAAATTATTATAAAAATCACAACTTTACGTTCATTGGTATTATAATAATTTTTCTACTTGCATTTTTCTACCTGTAACATGCATTTTTCAATCAAATTATTATAATCAATAAACTAACATAACTTATTTTTAGGTCTATTTATTTTGATATCATATCTCCAGAATTTTTAAAATCAATCAACCTGCTAGTAGTATATTATCTAATAGTCTTTTTTTTGAAGAAATATTACACTCATTGATTCAATGTTTTTTTTCGGTTGATTTATAATTGTACTTTTGTTTTTGAGATTTTTTGGTATGTACTGTATCTTTAAATTTATTGACCCTTTTAAAATCTTAAAAATCTGTTAAAATCCTTTAAAATCTATATCATGAATCCATTAAAATCTTGCAAAGAATCTTAATTGTAAAAAGTCTTTCAAAAAAAGTCTTTTAAAATCCCACAAAATCAATACAATCCAACAAAGTCTTTTAAAATCTTCAAGATTTTTTCTATCAAAACAGTCTTTTAAAATCTCAATCCAATACACCCCCTAGAATTGACATTTCACAAAAATATGTATTACACACTCATTTTCACTAATTGACATTTCAAAAACAATTGTATACTTATGTTTGTATTTATTAAATTCTTTTTAAATATTTGCTACCTTTTTTTTACATAAACAAAACTATATTCGTTCATTTAAATTGATAAATTATATCATACAACATTGCTAAAAAACGTAAAAGATAAATTTGTGAATAAACTCAGTATTCAAGTTAATAACATATAAGAGAAAATGCCTACAAATAAAATGATAACATTAAAGTGACTGGAATACTCATGTCTTTGGATGTGCAACGTTAATGTATAAATCATTTATTGAATAATCAATCTTTAATACAAATCAATTGAACATCATAACAAAGACGAAAAATCAAACAACGTCACATAAGACAACAAACAACAATGTGCCGCACTCATACCACAAAATCATGAATACAAAGAATCTAGTTCTATGTGAAAATCGCTTATTTAGAAGGGTCAATAGTGCTTTACCCCTCCGTAATATATGTCATTTTCGGTTTTTCACTCTGTAATTTTTTTTTTTTTAGTTTACGTCCTTGTAATTTGAAGATTTTTGGTTTTGGACCTTCATTAATTTTGATTGTATAAAATCGATGATATGACAAAAGGAGTAAATCAAAATTTTCTCAAATTACAAGGGGGTAAATCAAAATGTTCTCAAATTACATGAAGCGAAATTTGCCATAAAGAACCAAAACTAAAAAATCTTCAAATTATAAGAACGAAAAATAAAAATAATATATTTACAGGATGTAAAATCGAAAATGACATATATTACAAGGGGTAAAACACTATTGATCTTTTTTAGATTGAAATAGAGAGAAAAAGATAAAGATGAGTGATTATAGATCAAAATTGATCCAAAACCATCCCCTTAACAAGAAAAATGGAAGAGAAAATCTAGAGAGAGAAAAATGAGACCGGCTTATGTTTATTTATTGTTTGTCTTATCATTGAGATTGAATTATTTTAACCATGATTGAAGATATTAGTGTTTGCATCAGTGATCTTGATCTGATCTTTGATTGGTTTTAAAATAAAATTTAAAATATGGATAATCATAATGAATATCCTTCGAACATTGGTTAAAATATTAAAAGAAGTAAGTTTATATAAAAAAGGATATACTTAGGGTCTGTTTGGTAACACCCAGAAAAGAGCTTATAGCTTATAGCTTATAAGCTCGTTTGACAAAAAAAGCTCTATTTGGTAACACTTTTTCACCATGAGCTTATAACTTAATTTCACGAGCTTATAAGCTATTTTTCAGAAGCTATTTCAAATAGCGTTTGAGCTTATAGCTTATAGCTTATTATCTTTTCTTCTAATTTTACCCTTATTAATTTATCTAAAAACCAATTCTACCCCTTTATAATTTTTTTAAGTTACCTTTATATATTTTGTTTCGACTAACATTATGTTTATATATTATTTTTTTACGTGCTTTTATATATTATATTTTTGGGCTAGTTTTATATATGTCATATTGTTACACTTTTTTTAAGGGACATTATAGAAGTAACATAATTTATTATATGCGCTGTTATGTTACTTTTTTCTTTTAAAAAAATGTATTGTTACGTTACTTTCATTGTTACTACTGTCAGTTGCTACAATAAATTATGTTTATAATTTTCTTTGTTAGTTGAATTTGACGTTCTTTTTGTTAAGTTTATAGTTTATAATTTTATTCTTAGGTTTATAAGTTAAAATGGATAGATAGAAACATATATTTTTTTTTGTTACGTTATAAAACTTAATGAATAAAAGTTTAAAATAAAATTTTAGTGGAAAATAATTAATTTAATAATAACATATAAAATATATATTAAATTAGTAAATTAAAACTACTAAATTTTAAGTATTCTAAATATTTTGGTAAAAGAAAGTATTTTAAATATCAATTGTTTTTTATTTTATTATGAATTAAGAATGTCCTTCTGTGTCATTTTACATTTATAGTTAGTTGAGCCGCTAATTTTACCAAACACTTCAATTAGCTTATCAGCTATCAATCATCAGTCATCAGCTATAAGCTATCAGTCATCAGCTATCAGCTAAAAGCTCTCAGCTAGCTTATCAGCTAAAAGCTATTTTTACCAAACAGAACGTTATTATATTGATAAAAGTAATAATTTGTATTTTAAGATGATTTTTTAAAGGACACTCCTTCACTTCTCCTTGTAGACAATATGTTTTATTCAGAAATCTAATTTTTGAGGGAAAGGCTTGATTGTATGCTTTGCAATATGGTTCTATCATGTGTTTTACGGCACTTCCAAAATAGTTTTTAGTTACTAACAAATACTTCTCGAGACATCATCTTTTATCAGCTAAAACTTATGTAGAATTAGAGCTATTAAAAATAGGTCGGGCCTAAAAGTAGCCCAAAAACATATTCGGGCTGTTTTGGCCTAAGCCTATTTGGTCCATACAAAAATTGGGCCGGACCGGCCCATTATTACTATTTAATTTGATTTTTTGTTAAAAACATAGTATATTTTTGAAAAAAATTATCAACAATTTTAAAATTTATTAATAAAAATGAATGAATTTAACTTAAGGTTTTAAAATTTTAAAGTTTATAAATTATTAATTTGATTTAATTGAATGAATAATCTACAGTTTCATTAATATTCCAAGTTAATGTAAAAATTATTTACACTTTTATGTTCATCTAATCATATTTTAACAAAAAAAAATAGTGGTGAGTGACTAATATATTAAAAATACATAAAAAAGAGTGAATAAATTTTAAAAGTAAAAAGTAAACGGGCTGGGTCAGGCTGACCCATGACCCATACAGGCCGGCCCGAGCCCTAGAATATGCGGCCCAATTATAAATGGGCTGGGCCGGACTGGCCCATTTATATAGTCGGGCCTCTCGGGCCGGATCAGCCCATTTGACACCTCTACGTAGAACCCATGCGAATTTTAATCCATCAAAATAAATGTGTAGAAAAGAGTGTTTTGAAGAGTGTGTTGTTGAGTTAAAAAAGAAAACCGCGGAATCCACCAAAAATAGCAGACAGGTATGATCGTGTACATCTTGCAAACATCTATATTTTCTTAATCCTCCTAGCCATAATCATCTTCCAGCTTCACATGCTTGTAAAACTCTTATTACAGAAAGTTGATGCAAAGCTTGAGCCTCTTTATTGTCATCAACCTCCCAAAGCAACTTCATTTGGGTAATCTCCCAACAATTCCACCATCATGTGAATCCTCTGGGAAAGCAAATATGGACATATGGATCATAGATGATACATCATCAGGTTTCATTGTCATCTCACTAATTGGAAGATGGAGGTTGTTAATCTCTAAGTGCCGCTGCTTTGAGAATATGGTCATCAAAGCTGAACGGTCTTTCATCCGACGTCGGTCCATATTTAAGGTAAAATTGCACTTTTAGTCCCTTAATTTAATTTCAGGTAACAGTTTGGTCCTTTATCTTTTTTTCATTTCAATTTGGTCCTTTTTGTCCATTTTCATATGAATTTTTAAGTTTAAAATTCATGATTTTATTTTCTTATGGTCCTTCAGTCTTCAAATCTATGATCCTCGTCTATGTTTGCATAAGAATGTTAGATTTGAAGCTTGAAAATGTATATGAAAATGGACAAAAAGGACCAAATTGAAATGAAAAAAAGATAAAGGACCAAACAGTTACCTGAAATTAAGTTAAGAGACTAAAAATGTAATTTTACCCATATTTAAATTCACGGTAAGCTAGATTCTTATGTTTGAGAAAGACGGAGATGGATGTTGAATTCAAATACTTTATCAACCAAAAAAATAAGAATTCAAATACTTTTATCCTCTATACCTACATCTCTCTCAAGATAAATTTTCAATGCTGAGCAAATTTAGATCATATGAAATTTGATTGTTATGTTTTTTTTGCCCTTAATGTGTTGTTTAAAAAAATGATTTGATGTAAATTATATATGTCAATAGCTACATGAAGTAGTATTCAAAAAAATGTTATTAGTTGGTGAATAAATGCTATTAGCTTGTGAGAGAATAATCAACTATTAAACAATTCTAATGTAATTATATGAGCTTATTCACTATATACGATGAGTTTGGGGTTAAAAATATATGTTAAATCTAACCATATATATGACTGACACTAATTAATATACAACAAGAAAGAATTAATATAACATTGATCGTTGAATCCAGAAATACAATTATCCACTTGAACAGTTTTTCAGAAAACTAAATACACAATTGATTTGGTCACTTTAGATGGAATACTCCTTTCCATATTCAACATGCATCAAGTTCTTCTTCTGATCATTCTTCAATTGATTTGATTCCACACTGCAGATAAAAGTCACAAAATATATTAAACATATATATCAGAGAACAAATATAGTAGCAATTCATCACATACTCATGAGGCAACTTTGATTAAAATATAATAAAGTTCAATAGAAATTCACAAATAATTTACACATAATAACGTCTGATAATAATAATCACTTCAAAAAATAAATAATAATAATAATAAAAAGAACAAGAATTGATACCTGCTAATTATTCATACACATCCTTTCCTTATATTCTTCTATGTCCTTAAAAAAGTCATCTGGTTCAAGATCCCAACCGGCATCAACACCACCATCAAGGTCATTCAATTCTTCGTTATCAAGGTCATCCAACGCAAACGATGGAATATTTGTTTCTTGAGGAGCAGTGGAAGGTAGGGAGGAGTGGAGATTTTGTTGTTGTGAATGGTTGTTCATCTTACAAATAGCTAGTAAACTTTGTGTGCGATTTAACTCTTCCGTAGACTCGCGTATCAAACCTAAATATTGATGAATAACACCAACACATCCATGAACGGGGAATTCTGCACGAATATCCGACTCAAAAATAATTGAATCCATTGCATCGGCTCTTACATCGTTGTCTTTAATATTCTTTAGTAACTTCACTATGTTGGAAACACCAAACAAATTGTGAACATTGTCAAACCTTTTTGGTTTATCAGTTGGAAAGTAAGGAGCTAAAGGACAATCTTTGGGACACTTTCTCCTTTGATACTTGCATGCTGCACAAACTTTGTTTGATTTCATGATATTCATTAATGGTACGTAGGAGTAAATAGGGTTTGAATAAGAAGCAAAAAACGAGAATGAGAAGGGTTATAGATCGTGAATGAGAGGGAACAAATCTATTTAAATATATAATATAAGTGGCCAACTATTAATGAGGAGCAGAAACTTCCCTTATCCAAAATTTTCGTAAAATAGCAACTAAAAAGATCAATTTGTGTTTTTTGAGGGAAAAAAGATCAAATTGTTTCTATTATCTATACTATCTATAAAGAAAATAACTTTTGAGCTGTTTTGTGCTGAATTTTTTCTCTTTTAAAAAAATACCCTCAAAATAAATGACACATGTAACAAATAGATAAGAATAAATTTAAATATTAAAATAAAAGCGCAACAAATAAAAATGTCTAATTTTTTCCTTTATCATTTAAAAAGTGTAACAAACTAGATGAGTGTATCTATATTTACTTTGTTATATTGTTGGTTTCAAATAGATAATCCTGGTTAGTTTGATTTGTTATAATTTGAAAGCAAAAAACATTTATATTTTTACTTTTAATCAAAATTATAATTTCATAAAAAAACATTATTCATAATTTTTAAACTTAAGCGCAATAAAAAGAGTGGAAAAATAGGCACGTAAGTACCTGTCTTTTCGCTAGCTATATATAAAGAAAAAAACTCATTTAAGCTCTTTTAGGCTGACTTTTTCCCTTTTCAAAAATGCTTTCAATTTTGAATACAAACAACACATGTAACAAATAGATTAGAATAATATTAAATATTAAACAAATGTAATAAACACGATATAAATAGATATATTAGTATAATTTTTTTTTAAAATAATGTAAAATCATATCAAATAGTAAAAGCCAATAAATGAAAAGAAATCGATTCAAACTTCTCAATAATAATCCCATTTACGTAGAGTGCAATAGTTTGGGATGAATTTCTCCATACAACCACCAACTTCTCTTTCTCTAAGTGAACAAAAAAAAAATAATACATATCCTTTGTGCATGTTTATTTCACCATGTCATGGCAGACTCAATTAACCAAACTAAAGTTTGCAATATGAAATTTAATTTAACTAAAACGTGAAAGCATGAACGTGTAACGTGTTTTCTACTAAAGCTAAGGTTTCAAATAAAGGTTCGCAATAGTGATCTTGGTCTCAATATGACCGCTTTTGAGGTAACATACTAACATTGTTTATATTTGACTGTAATTCTCTATAATACTCCATCCGTCCAGCTACATAATAATTGTTTTTTAATAAAATTTAATCTTCTGATACTCTACTGGGAAGTATCGGATAAGTATCGGTCCAGAATACGTAAGGGATACATTACGTCGTCCATTTTAAAGTATATGGGCTTCAGAGATTATTGGTTATGGAGATCATGGAAAAGAGAGAAAATGGAATGTAATTAGAATTTAATTTTTTATGAATAAACAAAAGTGTTTTTTAGAAAAGATGGTTTTTTAAATAAAATAAAATAAAATAGGATAAAAATTTGTCTTTTTTTTTGCTTATATTTTAGATAAAAAAATAGTTTTTTTCTTTACATTTTAAAACGGAGGGAGTCCTAAGTATTGAGACACAATTATAACCGCTATTTAATGACTATATTATCTTCATTTTTAACTCTACCTCGTTTTCGGTTATTTCTCGCACTATTATAATTTCGTAACATTTTTTTTCCACATCATTGGGCATGAGTAGTACCGGTAGTTTTATTAGATTATATTTAGCAAGTCTTGAATAGGAATGTAAATATTAAGTACCATATCTTTAGCATTAATAGGAGTATCAGCATTCATTAAAAATTGATGTTAGCAGGCACATAGATTAGGAGTAATTGTAGGAAGTAATGAAGGATTCTCTTGTATATATCCCACGGTCTAATAGAATGAAATCAGAATTGACAAATACCATATTGTTTTAACAAGTTTGTTTGAAGTTACATATTCCAATCACTATTATAAGTAAAAATTAACATTTTAAATTTGTTTATTAAATAATGTATATGGTATATAATAAAGATATATACATCATTAATTAAATAAATCTAAAGTAATGATTTTTGCTTATAACAGTAACTGAAGGGTGTAGTTATTAAGTTGAAATAATATTCTCTCTTGCATATTGTGTTGCATATTAACTTGAAACAATATCGTAGCTTCTACTTTCTCTCTTGCATCTCTTTCTAATCCAATTGCAATCTACACAACACCAACACTTTAAATTATTTTTTATTCTTCTGGTGTCCGACACTAACACCACTCCAACAGACACGGTTACTTTTTATTATTCCATCTTCTCAAATTATTATTAGTGTTATAGCGTGTGTCCAATGTCACTACTTAACATATTATACAACATGATTTATTCCAAAATTGTATCCCTTATTAAGCACAAACAAATACATTTTTAGTAAATAAATAAATAAAAATAAAATGAAGTGATCAATTTACATATATTACATTACAAATAGAAGGTTCTTTTTTTTTTTTTTTTTTTTTTTTTTGCTTTTTGATTGGCCTTGGTTTGAATGTCTGATTAGTTGCCTCATTCCAAATCTTGAAGTTTTAATTCAGAAATGTCCTTGGCATCATTGGGCTGGCAACAAATACATATTTTGTTAATACAAAATCATAAGCAAGAGAAAAATTATACTTCCCTAATGAGAATGATATGAAGTACAAGGTAACACATAGGGAAGAAAAAATGAAGTTGGCAAATTAAAATCATCTCAATGATATCATCAAAAGCGGGTGATAAAGATTGTTGAACAAGCGAGTAGTAGCATAGCAAGTTTGAATTCAATTCATGTGAAAATGACTTAGATCATAAAAAAAATTACATTATTTATAATTACTTTTAAAATTGTTTTTTTTTTTTTACCGAAATAAAGTTAACTATTATCATTAATCAACAATGTTCAATACAACAAGGATAAGAATAAAAAATACGGTGACTAGCCCAACTTGGGGTGTACATGGGTTGGGTAAACCGAAAAAACCCGTCAAACCCACCCAAAAAAACCCAAAAAAGTGGGTTGGGTTGGGTGATTGGGTGGATATGGTTTTAAAAAATGAAAAACCCATAAAAAATAATGGGTTTTGGGTAAAACCGGATCCATACCCAATAAACCAATTTACCCAATAATTTCCAAATTTTAATTTCATTTTCATAGAGAGGAAAAAGAATAACAAATGTTTTGATCATAAATTTAGTTTAATTTCTAAAATTGACACAACACATCCTCTATATTGAAAATAAAAAAAATATTAGAGTTACAAATTATGATGTTGCAATTTATAGTTACTTTGATGCTAAAGCAATTTTACGTCATCCAACTTTAATTTATTTCAAGTATTCGATGATCAAATTTTTTATTTAATATTAAAATTTATTATTTTATGATGCTAAAATATAGTGAAAATATGTTACATAATTATTTTAAGAAAATAAAAAGTTGAAAAATTTTTATGAAAAAAATACAAGGACTCGTCGTTTAGTCATTTCATATTAACAAAAAAAAATTTGGGTAACCCACTATCCAACCCAAACCAAACCGGAAATTAGTGGGTTTGCCCGAACCCACCCATTAATTTAACGGGTGGATATTTTACCTAATCCAAACCGGAGTACCCTATATGGTTCGGGTCTTGGGTTTGGCCAAACCCAACCCAAATCAAACCACTTACACCCCTAAGCCCAAGAACATACCACCCTAGCTAAAGTATGATCATGTTCGCTTGTCTCCTAACAAACTTCACCTCAAAGTTGGAATGTAAAAGATAACTGATAAATAATACTATAAACAATATAATAATTTAAAATTGTTTATTTGAATAAATATATTTTACAGATAGGGTAAAACTTTTTAATCTCATATTATATGCAAATATTAAAATCTAACAAATGATTATAGGTTCATGAAAACTTACCACTAAATGAGGAAGGAACCAGAACAACATGCAAGTCAATATTGCTAGGAGGTAGATGCAAAAGAAGGGGGTAAAGTTTAGCATTCAATGGATTGCGACAACACACAAGAATATCAACAAGTCCAGTTTCCTCCAACAATTTCTCCTTCAACTCTTCTACACTACTTCCTTTAAAGGTAAATAATGACCCTTTATTTGCATCAATAACTTCACCATTTTCATTACCAACATCATAAAATATAACCCTACCTTCTTTAACTGGTGATGGAGAAGGATCTTCTAAATATTCAAGTTGCTCCTGGTAAATTAAAAGAAGAAAAATGTTAGCTGAATAGAATATTGATAATTATTATTATCACTAATGTTAGCTGAATAATTCACTTTATATATATCTTTTCACAATTAATAAAAATTAATTTTGAATGATATCACATTGCAAAGAAAGACATAAATGCACAATGCCTAGTTAAGATTTTTATTTTTATTTTTTTACAGAAATTCCTAATTAAGTTATCATGCGATGAATATCTCTGCACAAAATATAATATATGTCCTTGACCCCTCAAAAAAATAAAAATATATGTCCTTGTCTCCCCTAAAAAAATATGTCCTTGTCTTTTTTATTTCGTGTATAATGACAGTAAAATAGTTTCACAAAAAAAAAAAAGGCTATAAAATAATACACAAAGAAAAAACATTTTTATTAGAAATTGAATTCATAAACTCATTATATTACATACATCAAGCCATTACATCTACATATATATAATGCTTTTATTTCGAAACAATACTTACATCAACTCCATCCTATATGAGAAACTCTTTGATACTATGTGTGGTTCATGCTAAGATTTGGGTGCTCTCTAGATTTCTCATTAGATTTCGTATTAACCATAAGTTTGATAAATGTTTTGATATAACGAACCTCGGGTGTCCGAGGAGGAGACCTTAGATCAATCTTGACAAGGGGTCCATGATCCGAATCCAAAAAAGGTGAAGAAGAAAAAGAAGAAGAATTATCTGACGTTGTAATCGGATAATCTAGACAACGATTTGGCGGTGTTATAGGTGTAGGCCTAGGTCTTGGTTTAGGAACATGTCCTGCTTGTTTTGGCATAAGTTCCACAATATCAACATCCCATAAAACCCAATTAGCTGTTGCTGTTCTATGTGGAACATCATGTGTTATTGTGTTTCTCCAAGGTGGTAATCCTCCATTCCCACGAAGATATTGTCCAAAACGTGTCCTTAGTTTCACTTGAACACCATCTCTAATAGGTTCCCATTCAACCGATGGACTTAACTTTTTAGGCAAAGTTTGCAAAACTTTTTTACCCGTGCTTTTCAAAAGAATTGGCATGTTTGAGGCTGTTAAATATTTTCCATAACAACTTTTTAATCTTATGACATTGCTGTATTTGTTCTCTATTAACTCGACCGTCCATTTTGCATTGTCGTAGCAACCATTGCGGTCTTGGTAGACGTTTTCTTGATCTTCATGTGCCAACATGTATTTATCATGGTGGCTCCTTAGGCGCACCACTTTCGCCTTTTGGAAGAACTCCATTCAACAAAAATTGGATTCGATGATGATATATAATATGATGTCAAAGATGATAACAAAGAAATATCGATAAGAATGTAATGTGATGAAGATGAAGAAAAAAATATTGAATGTAATAAGCGGTAAATAAGATCTTCTCTCGTTTTTCTCCTTCCTCTGAGGTGCAAAACGACCTGGATGGTACGGAGGGAGAAACGAGAAAGAAATAATTGAGAGGAACGTAGAAGAAAAGATGTAATATAAATTGAGACAGAAAAAAAAGGGCTGGATTAGTTGGAATATTTGCAATTTTGCATGTACTTGACGTGTTTGTTACGCGTGACAAAACAATTGTCTAATTGGAGTAGTAAACAATATATATATATTTTTTTTTTTTTTGAGGGAAAGTAAACAATAAACATAGATTTTCCTAAAAAAGAAATAGATAAGTCCCCCTTAAAAAATAAATAAATAAACATAGAATAGGAGTAGTTCTAAAATGGTTCAAAAAGTTCAAATCTAAAATCTAAAATCTCTCTCAAATCATCTAAATCCAAAATTCCTTTAAGTTCAAATCAAACAACACTCCAATAACAAGTAAGTTTTCATAATCAAACATCATTAACCTTTTTATATTTATGTGTTATATTTTTTCTCTTAAATTAGATTTTTTTTTTAGTTTTAGGGTTCTGTTTAAATTTTGATTTTTTTAGCAAGAAATGATACAATGTTACATGTAAATGACTTATATTGCTTAATTGCTTAGATGTTTGCATGTTTACGTTATAGTTATGAGTTTTAGGGTTTATGTATAATTTGCACTCCAAGTGTTTGATGAAATGTTTGAATGAGTTTTTCATTGACTGCATAATTTCTTATGGTGTAGATATGAAATAATGAACCGTCATTTGTTCAAATCTCAAGTACGTTTCAACACTTGAAACCATCATTTGTTCAAGGTCCAGGTCGATATCACGCTAAAGGATATGAAGGATCAACTGAACGAAATTAATCAAGGACAACCCCGGAGACACAAGTAGGGTGAAGGCCTTTAATATGCACGTCCCGGTTATTTGAAGACCGAAAAGATAATGCTGACAGACGATGACTGCGTGAGGAGCATGTTCTCCAAATATTATCGGGAACACATTTTCCCGGTAATTAAGTTGGAAGCTATGTTGCTGAGATCGCCTGAAGATATTCTCAACAGTTTGATTCTGCTAGAAAATTATGTTTAGGTAGCATCATTAATATGTACAGTCTTTATTTTGTTGGAATTTAAATTTAATTCTTGTTAGTTTGCTGAAGATGTTGATATTGAAGTGTCGTATACTTAGGGTAGAGATTTGCAGATTCTTTGAAAAGTCAAAGAATGAAGAGAATACAACATGCATTCTAGCAAATCAACTTTATAGGGTTTCACATCGAATTCCTTCGTATAGAATGACTGTTACATATGGGAATGCACCATAAGAGGTTCCTTTGAATTGGATCGTGACTTGTCAGTTGATAGGGCAGTAAGATTAAGTTCAAAGCAACATCTTGGAATGCATTTCTTTGTGTGATTACTCATTTTATATGAGGAAAATCGATGTGAGAATTTATATAGTTGATTTGATAGAATATATGTGTTGTATTCTCATCATTCTTTTTCTTTTGACTTTTCAAAGAAGGTTGTAAATCTCTACCCGAAGTATACAACACTTCAATGCCAACATTTTTGGCAAAATTTCAAGAATTAAATTTCAATCCAACATCATGATGATACCACATATATTTACGGAGAATGTAATGTAGATGAAATTAAAACTAAATAAAACTATGTATTGTTTTAATTGATTTTGTATACTTGTGTCACTTTATTCGAATTTATTTATTGAATACACAACTTTTATTCAAATTCACTATGAGTTTAATTAATATTCGAAGACATTATATTATTTAGATGCTAAAATCATAAAATAAATGCAAATATAAATAAAAGTAAAGGAACAAAAATAATACACATAAAATCTCATTTTGTTAATATAATTGATACAATTACAATAAGGTATGTTTCTTGTCTTGGGAAGGGGGATTGGAGTAATACTAAATCTGCTTCAGAGAAATATGGAGGTGAAGGGGTAAAGCAAAAATTTATATTATAAGAAACCCTATTGGGGTGATACTAAATCTACTTCTTTTTACCCCAATAACTTTTTACCCCTCTTGGGGTAAAAAGAAACCCTCTTGGGATAAAGCAAAACCCTCTTGGGTAATGTATGGTTCTTGTCTAATGCGAAAAAGACCTTCAATGTCAACCTTGCATCCAAATAAACCGCACTTTTTTGCAGTGCGTTGCCATCCCCATCGACCATTCATACAATCCGTGAAATTTTCAAAAAGGCATCTTTCTATGAAAGACAAGGATGGAAAAATTTTGAATGGCTTACATAGGTTTTAACTACAATAAAAAGTAAAAAACCGTGTAAAATCAAGTTTGAATAACTAACCACCGTCTAAAAAACGTGTTCTATGTGCTTAGACCACCAGCGAAGGTGCGTGAGTTAACTCACGCTACAGACAAAAGGTGCGTGAGTTTGACATACAATGTTTTGGATGTCAGCATAGTTGAGATTTCAAAAAAAATTATTATGGTAAGTTGGGGTTTCAACACAATGAGATGTATCCTTAAAAAAAAAAAAAAATAGTTGAGATGTCAACCACCATAATTAATGCGTGTTGCATTCATCGTTTGTTGATCAGAGAAAATAATTATGAAGTACTCACTCTGTTCCATAATATAAGCAAAAAAAACACATTTTCTTTGTCCCAAAATATAAGCAAAAAAGACAAACTTTTATCTTTTCCAAGATTTTTTTTTTTGTTATTCTCATAAAATTAAATGCAAATTACATTCAATTTTCTCTTTATTTCATTTTTTCCATAATCAATAGCCAATGAAAATTGTTTTTACATCTTCCTATAAAACTTTTCCAAAGAAAACACAAAAAACTATACTCCAAATTTTTATGCTTTAGTTTTCTTAATAAATATGATTTTTGTTTTTTTACTTATAATTTAGGACGGAAGGAGTATTATTTAAAGGCCCTTTCCTCAAACTTGGCCTACTATCCATAAAATGATAGGAACGACCGTGATTTATTTATTTATATAATCTAAAATTAGTAAATTTTACTTTGAATATTCAATACATATGTTTTTAAATTTTAATGTTTTTGAAAAAATACATCGTCAATGAAAATCTGTCATAGAGTTACACGAAAATAGAGAATCAGTTACAAGTTTCCTATGATTATGGTTTAGCCTAAATTTAAATTCAAAGTTGAAAAAGATTGAGTTGTCCGACAAAACAGCACTATAGTAGTTATATTAATATTTCGAGTTTTTTTATTTACACCCCATGTTTTTCTGGTTACACCCAAATTTTCTTAAAATTTTTTTATAATACCAAAATTGTCCTTTATATAAATTTTCTTAAAATCCTAATTTTATTCATTGTCACTGAGTTTCACCCTCTTTCACCCCACAAGCGATCACGATCAAACAATTTGATGTTCAATATCAATCTCCATGAAAATTAAAGAGTGAATCAAAATATTCTTCATCCATACTCAATTGGATATAAGTAAGTGAATTTCTTCTTCTATTTGCAAGTTTCAATTTTTTTCCTTCAACTGCACTGATGCACTGTACGATTACGGTTTTAATTTACATTGGTAAGGTTAACTTAAATTCAGTTGTTTACATAAACCTACTTAAACTGAGTTTACATGAACCTACTTAAATTAAGTTTACATGAACCTACTTAAACTGAGTTTACATGAACCTACTTAAACTGAGTTTATAGAACAAGGAAAACACAAAATCGCAGAACTGAGAACCCATAAGAAGAAAAACACAATCGATTGAAGAACAACACTTGCTAACTTGATTTGCTTCGAATTTTCTTTGAAATCATGAATGGACGTGAGAAAGTATGGTTTTGAAAATCTTCGCAGAACATAATCGATCGATTGGAGAATTATGGTTTTGGAAGAGAGGTTTTGGGGTGTAACCAAGAAAGAAGGAATATGCTTTTTGAAAATCAAATTTTATGAAAGGGTAATCTTGTCATTTTGGGGTGCAACCATGATTAACTAGGGTGCAAGTAGAAAAACTCTAATATTTCTAGCATATATTTCTACCGCGTTTGTTAATTTAATTTTATAAAAATTTAGTTTATATTATTCCTATTTTATTGGAATTGTTCCTGTTATAACTAGCGATTACATGCACACTGTTACACTTATAATAAAAGAATAAAATATTATACAAAAATATTATTTAAGATATGTTATTTTTTTTTAAATTAAAAGAACATATATTTAAATAATATATATTACTATAAACATATCTTTAATTTAACCGATCCTAATTTATAGACCTAATTCTCGCTAGCTTTGTTTCTTTATATACTGAATCTCTATATCACCGCCACTCCCTCAAAACACAAACCCTCTTTCTACTCATACCGTAAAAAACCCTAATATTCGTACCTAATGAATATCAACAGAGGAGACACAAGCAAGGCTTGTGCATCTTGCAAATTCCAAAGAAGAAAGTGTTCAAAAGATTGTCTTCTAGCTCCTTATTTTCCTGCTGATAAACCACAAGTGTTCGGCAACGCTCATCGTTTGTTCGGTGTTTCCAACATATCGAAGATATTAAAGCAAGTTAAGGAAGAATATAGAGATGATGCAATGAAATCAATTATTATTGAGTCGGATATGCGTGCTCAATTCCCTGTTGGTGGATGTCTTGATGTTATTATGATGTATTATGGTATGATCAAGAACTCTGAGCTAGAACTAAATTCTGTTAAATTCTTACTAGATCATTGTAAGCAAAATCTTGAACCCTACTTATCAATTCATCATTCTTCTGCTCCGTCTAGTAGCACTCGAGTTCCGAATCCTTATTTTGATACCAAACAACACTTTGAAACTAATTCTATGGATGCAGCAAGGGTTACACAATTGATCAGTGGTGTTAGCAATGCAATGGAAGAAAAATCTAACTTGATGGTAACACAAGGACTATGCCATTGTGAAGAATTATTGGATCTTAATGGTAGTACAAAATTTGATTTAAGGGAAAAGGAGAAGTAGTAACTGAGGTACATATTTGTTCTTTTAATTTTAATTATGGGTAAAATTTTATTTATTTTTATCTATGTTCTTATATAAGTATATGTTATGAGCTTGTTGTTCTATGAGTAAATTTATTATAGAAATATGTCCTTCATTAATTACATATCTTTAATCAATATAGGTTTATAATTGTATTCAATATTCTGCGTTTGTTTCATGAGTAAATTTCTCACATGATGTGTCCTTCATTAACACCTTCACTGTAGTTAAGGACTGACACGACACAATAAGAAGGTTTAGGGTTTTATCCTCATACACAACATAATATCAAATGATGTTTAAGCATTGTCTAATGTCCCCACAAACCAACACGAATTTTTTGATTCAAAGAATCCATATAAAAATTAAGAGATCAATCTGAAACAATTTTGGTGAGCTAATAGTTCATATATATATTCATCCTCCGACTTTAAACGAGTCCACTTAAGCGGATGATAAGATTGAACTCCTCATAAAACAGGTTCTTGGGTTGGGTCGGATGCCGAGTTTAAAAAAAAAAAATCAATATGAAAAAAGAGATCCAACTTAAAAGATGTTAGACATATTTTTCACTACAAACTTTCATACTTTCGATCTCTATTGTTTCTATTTAGTGCATTTTTATATTTTTCAATTTCATGAAGTGTGTCACTGGTTGTCTTTCTACCCTATTCTCCACAATCTAGTCTCACTTTAACCAACTTCTAGTTTTCCTTAGGTTCCTTGTTGCATCAAATTCAAATTTATGAAGTAGTTTGAATGTTATAAGCTTTAATTTTTTCCTTAACACATTTGTTATTTCTAACCCTCATTTAATTTTTTATCGGTCAAATCTTTTATTCTTAACTTTTAGTTAATGTAAAATTGAAATTGTATTATATATTTATGTATTATCTAATAATATATTTTTGTTGACTTTAATTTTCATTGCAGATCAAACAAATTGCTAAATGATCGGCTGATGAATGTCTTTGAAATGGAAGTACTTGATTTTTAAGTGAGAAAATCAATTTGATTTGTAGTTTTTAGCATTTAAAAAATTTGGTGTTGGCAATTGAGATTGAAACCCCAGACCTCTTAATATCTATGTTTTTATGATCAATTCATCGAGATTAGATTATATTATTTCAGGATTCAAAAAATCAAAGCATTCTTTGAATCTTTCTTGGTGTCGTGTATATTATTATTATTATTATTATTATTATTATTATTATTATTATTATGTATAGAAGATATCTATTAACTATTTAATAAAATTGATGCCATATAAATTTTCAATTTTGCCCATAGGAGGGGCAATTTGGTAATTCTATAATTCCTTAATCTTGGAGAGTGCCACCTCATCCAAATAATCCTAAATTCAGTTGCTTATACATTACCGTTGTGAGATATTAAGGTATCGTTTGACCCAATTTTTTTCCAACCAACTTCTCTACGTTTTTAAGGAGAAGTTAGACCAAATACTTTTTTGAATGCATAAAATTGAATTGAATGAACTTTGGCAAAAAGTTATTTAATTTAATTTAATTTAATTTTTTTGAATCGTCCTATTTAATTTTTTAAAGAGGTTCCATTTAATTATTATCTTTTTTCAAAGGAATTTTATTATCTTTTTATCACTTATATATTTATTTTCAATATCGTTTACTCATCACAACCTCACAACTATCTTTATTCACGCTGTCATTTAATGATACTAAATATTTTTATTTCATTTCTTCAACCTCGCGAATACACACACATTAACGTTTAGAGTAATATTTTATGTTTGTTTATCTGTTTTTTGTAAAACTTTTAACTATTTTTCAATTTTTTTTTATTTTTTACTATTTTTCAATTTTTTCTCGTAAATTCAGTTACTTTTACACTGTCATTGTGGGAGATTAAGATACCGTTTGACCTTTCTTTCTATTTCAAGTTGTCTACATTTTTAAGAAAAAGTTAGGCATACCTCAAAAAAAAAAAAAAAAGGAGAAGTTAGATCAAATACAATATCAATTAAGTACTTACTAAAAAATGTACTTTTTTTTAATGCATAAAATTGAATGACTTCAAAAAAGTTGTTGAATGACTTCAAAAAACTACTTCTCGACAATTTATTTCACAAGCATCTCTTAGGAACCTTTTCTTTTATTTTTTAATATTATATTTCAATATGTTTTTTTTTTCCTTCCTTTTAATTTTTTTAAATCGTTCCATTTAAATTTTTTAAGGAAGTTCCATTTAATTTTATTACCTTTTTTTCAAAGAAATTTTATTATCTTTTTATCACTTATACATTTAATTTCAATATCGTTTAATCATCACAACCTCATAGATATTTTTATTCACGCTTGCTAAAAATATATACACATATATTAGCGTTTAGAGTAATATTTTATGTGTGTTGGTTTTTTTGTTACGCTAATGCGTATGATTATTATTATAAAATTTTGTTTTTAATTAAAAGTAAAATTGTAGATGTCTTTTCTTCAAAAAAGGTATAGATACCTAAAAAAATTAGACTTATATATTTATTAAGATATCTGTTTCCATGACACCAACAATGTCACAAATATAATATCGTATAATATAAATTCTTAGATTTTTGAAAGACACCAAAAATATAATATTCTTATAACGAAATTTGTTATAGAGTACAATTGAAATAGAAAAAACCAACTATTTTGATATTATTTATGTTATTATTTGAGGCTCCTTAAATTGTTTCTCCTATTCAAATATTTAACAAGTCATTTATATGATGATACAAATTTGTATTCATGTTACACAAAATAAACGTTATTGAGTAAAAAACCTTGGCCAATGGCCACACTGTATCTAAGTTCAGCTGGGAACACTGTTTCACTTTCTTCTTCATAAGAGGCCACTTTCTTGTTTTTTTCATAGTTATGAGACCATGCATGACTTGAGTTGACTGATTTTTATGGCTTGAGAGGTTCATTTTTTGACACTGTTTTAGTTTTTGCTTCATCATATGTGGTTTTCTTCCTTTTTTCACGATTATGCATTTTAAGGTTTTTTTTTTTCAATTGTTTGTGGATTATGTACCATAAATTTTTATGTTGCATGGCTGTATAAAAATCTTCCTTTGTTATGTGGAGTATAGTAGAGGTCATGATGATTGAATTTTAGCTCATGTAAGGTTTTGATACAATTGTTATTTTAGATTTTGGTACTATAGTTGAAAACAAATTGATGCATGTGGGTTATTTTAGTTTTTGTGAGTAATCATAAAACTGTAACAATTTTCATACTTGGTAAGGTTTTGATTTGATGATACAAAAATTGATCATATAAATATGTTAGCTTCTTTCGATATCAGAATGAACATAGAGAATAAAATTAAATGATGTATTATTGTATATCTATATATGACTTTCAATGTCAAGGAATTATGACTACATTAAGGATCTAAAAAATGATTTGGACATTTGGAAAATAGGATTTGGAGTGGTGGATTCTTGGATTGTGACTGGTAGTAATGAGAATCAACATATGAAACTCATTATTTGTGATGAGTTAGTTAAAATTTGTTGTAATTTCCTTTATGATTTATCAAATTTACTTATTAGTGTACATTTTGATTTATTTATATTTTTTGATTTCTTTCTTGGATTTAGGGTGATCGAGTTCATGTAATATCTCGATATAGAGAATTGGAGCATTGAAAGACTTTGATCGAGGAAAACAAAACTTATACTTTGTATAATTGTCATGTGTTTGATAATGACATTACATTTAGTCCCCTTAAAGTTGTTATTGGTTCTGGTACAAAGGTGCAGAAGTATGGCAAGTTAACTTACGTTCTTACTCATGAATTTCGCTTTAAGTTATTTAAGAAAATTCAAGATGGAAAATTCAAAACTGGCGTTTTAGATGGTATGGTTATGTGCTTTAATTTATTTCTATGTTTTCTCCAATTATAATGTTCTTATAGATGTAATTTTGTTTTACAAAATCATCGGGCTTCTTCATGAGATTGTCCAGACAACGCCAATTGGTACTGGAAAGAAACCGTACGTGTACGAACATTGTGTTGAAAGATAAAATGTATTATGGTTGATGTAACACTATAGGAAAAATACTTCGTAACTTTATCATTTACCATCTATTTACCTTGAATTCTTTGCTTCTATTTTGTAGTCAATGACAACCCAAATATATGTAACAATTGGTCAGGTTCGAGGCTGCTCATCAACCTACATCATCCGGTTATTGAGAAGTTTAAGACTTAGTAAGTTTGCATTATGATTTCACAATAGTGTTAGAGTAACTTATTATTTCATAATCTGATTTGATTGTTTTTTGACCATGTTTCTTGAATTGTTGTCGTGACCTTAACACTTCTCAGGCTCATAGTCAAAACTTCAGTCAGAACTTAAGTCAGAGTTCGGCTTCTTCTCAACGTACTTCGTACAACGATTTTTCCAATCTGTCTCAAGTTAGGCCAATTGCTGAATTTCTAAACTTAGTCAAGGTCTGCTTCTTCTTCTCTCTTCTCATTGGTCAAAAACAATGGAGAGAGAGTAAGAATATAATGTGAGTGTGAGAGAGAAAATTGTCTAAAAGTTGTCACTAAATGGTTGTACAAATATCATTTCTCTTAGGATAATGGGGAGGCTATCAAATTGGAAAGGGGAAAGTTTAGAGACTAAAATCACTTGAAAAAGAAAAGGACGGGACTAAAGTCATACAATCATGATATTTAAAGGACCAAAATGAATTTAAGCTCTTCTAATAAATAAAAAAAAAAACTCATTATAATATTGCAAAGGTTAGTATCCATTTCCCATCTGCATTTTGAGATATTAATTTCCCATAATGGGGAGGCTACCATAATAATGCCTTATCAAACGGGAAGCTATTTGATAAAGGACTGAGTGGGAATCGAAAGAAATACTGCTATCCATCATATTTGAATTTAGTCCTTCAAACAGAAAATCAAGTCATGCACAAACCTCATTATGCAGCATGCAAACAACATCTCAAAACCAAATTTAAGAGCATCTGGCTAGGGCCACCTAGGATCCTTAAATCTTTTCTTTTTAACTTTGTGCGTATTTATACTTCATTTCAAGGATCGGTCCATTAAGTTTGTTTATTCAGTTTCTTCCTCCCTACCGTTTTCTAAACCTGAAATTGAAGGGAAAAGAAAAGAGAACTTCCTTCCAATGCCGTCCTTGCGTGACCGCCGCAAACAGATCTGAGCTTTTGAAACACTTTCTAATTCAAATATGTGCATTACAACTTACTGAACCTGGTACACAATGTATGCATTAGCCCAAAATATAGTTATCAAGTTAACAACCAAAGTATTTAAACTCAAAAGTTAAATTTACTTTTTTTTCAAAGAGCTTCCACCCATCACATTTTATCATAAAATAATTACATTAAGAAAAGCTTCTACACATTTCCTATTGATAAATCAGTTATTTCATCCTTATGTATAACTCCTATCATAAAGTTAAGGGTAAGAGCCAAGGAGAATTACAGTCACTAATTCTCATGGAATCCACATGAACTCAGGCACAATACTCCATGTATATTAAAACACAATGAAATTGACAAACCATCAATTCAAATTGCTGCAACATATAGCTATAAAACGTTTGAATATTATCACTTTTGCCTTTGAAGAACTTCATCAAGATTCAAGACTAAGAGTATAATTTATCCCTCAAGACTAACATTATATGGCCAGTCACTTAAACTATAAAGCACCTCAACCTATGCTGACAGACTTGTAGGCTCAAAAAGAACAGTCTAGAATTTCATTGAGAGTCATAAAAGTGCAGCGAGTATCATCCCTTACACAATTTAGGCTCATATTCCCATCTTTTATTGGCAATTCACATTCACAGTATAGAGTTACATTTGGGATCATAAAAGCACAAAGTAAATTCATCGAGCAAATAATATTTATAATTCTTGTTGGATCATTGAGGCATCCCATAATCCACAAAGCGGCAATTCACAATCAAAAGGTCAAAATTCAATATCATAAAAGCACAATGAGTATGAGCATTTATATTACGAATACAAATTCATACCAGTATCGCATGTAAGGCATCATCAAACTTTAAATTATGATTAAAGTGTTCATATTGTTTCTTTTAGGGTCATCCAGGCATCCAAATACTTGCAACATATACGGAATATATAATATCCACTGATTCCTTTCGGATCGTCAAGGCATTCCACATCCAATATCATAGTGGCAATTCACAGTCTAAAATTGCATTCAGGGTCATAAAAGCACAGCGGATCCATCCCGTATTTTATGAATATAGATTCATATCAATATGTATTAGGGTCATCAATTTTACACTATGGGTAAAGTGTTCAAAATATTTCCTTTAGGGTCATTGAGGCGTCCAAACACTTGCAACATTTTTGAAACAAATCATATCCATTAATTCTTTTCATATCATTGAGGCATTATGCATGAATAAAAATTCATATCAATATCACATATAAGGCATCATCCAAAATTTACATTATGATTAAAGTGTTCATAATGTTTGCTTTAGGGTCATCGAGGCATCCAAACATTTGCAACATTTATGGGACAAAAATTTATCCATCAATTCCTTTCGGGTCATCGAGACATCATAATAGTTTAAAAATTTGTGCTCATATATCATATCTGGGTGACAATTCATAGTCTAGAAATGCACTCAAGATCATAAAATCACTAAGACATCCCAACATTTACAAAATCCTAAGGAGCAAAACTAATATTCATTGTTTCCAACCATTGGACTTAGGATTATATCATCCCCTTTTCAAATTACAAAAAAATGATTTCAACTCACAGAGGCAATCACAGTACAGAATTTCAGTCAGGTCATAAAAGATATCATCCAACTTCTACATCATAAAAATAGTGTCCATTATATTTTCTTCAAAGTTGTCAAGGCACCCTAAATGTTTCAAAATCTCTCATATACTGTGAAAAAAAAAAATTCATCTAGCAGTGTTTCGCGGGTTTATATGCATATAGATACCCTATTAACTTTTATATTTACAAAATTGTAGGTTCTTTTGTAAAAGGTCTCCGACAGAAACAAAGTTTTGAATGATTCCTACCGTTAAAAAAAAATCAAGAATGAAAACTTGAAAATCAAGATAGAGTTAGAAATGTACCATTGAATGTGAGACTTCAAATTATTGAATCGACTTTTACACTATTAGTAAAGTGTTCAAAACATTTCCTTTGTCATTGAGGCGTCCAAACACTTGCAGCTTTTATGAAACAAATAATATCCATTAATCCCTTTCGGGTCATCGAGGCATCATATATTCCATCTCAATGTGGCAATTTACGATTTAAAATTGCATTCAGAGTCATAAAAGCACACAATGGATCCATCCCTTATATTACGAATAAAAATTAATATCAATATCACAGGTAAGGCATCATACAACTTTTACACTATGAGTGAAGTATTCGTAATGTTTCCTTTAAGGTCATCGAGGCAACCACACACTTGCAATATTTATGGAACATATAGTTTCCATTGATTTATTTAGGATCAATGAGGCATCCTACATTCCATCTCATAGTGCAATTCATAGTCTAGAACTGCATTCGGGGTCATAAAAGCACAACAAATCGATCCCTTATATTATAAATAAAGATTCATATTAGGATCATCGATTTTTACACTAAGTAAAGTATTCAAAATATTTTCTTTAGGGTCATTGAGGCGTCCAAACACTTGTAACATTTATACATTTATGGGACAAATAATATCCATCAATTCCTTTTGGGTCATCGAGCATCATAATAATTTCAAAACTCAGGCTCATATATTGTATCTGAGTGACAATTTATAGTCTAGAATTGCACACAAGATCATAAAATCACCAAATCATCCCAATTCCCAACATTTACAAAATGTAATGTTCTTTAAAATCATCGAGGCATCCCAACATTTACAAAATGTAGTTTTCTTTAAAATCATAGAGGCATCCCAACATTTACAAAGTTTAATGGGACAAATAATATCCATCAATTCCTTTCGGGTCATCGAGACATCATAATAATTTCAAAACTCAGGCTCATATATTGTATCTGAGTGACAATTCATAGTCTAGAATTGCACACAAGATCATAAAATCACCAAATCATCCCAATCCCAACATTTACAAAATGTAATGTTCTTTAAAATCATCGAGGCATCCCAACATTTACAAAATGTAGTTTTTTTTTTAAATCACAGAGGCATCCCAACATTTACAAAGTATAATGGGACAAATAATATCCATCAATTCCTTTCGGATCATCGAGGCATCATAATAATTTCAAAACTCAGGCTCATATATTGTATCTGAGTGACAATTCATAGTCTAGAATTGCACACAAGATCATAAAATCACCAAATCATCCAAATTCCCAACATTTACAAAATGTAATGTTCTTTAAAATCATCGAGGCATCCCAAAATTTACAAAATGTAGTTTTCTTTAAAATCACATAGGCATCCCAACATTTACAAAGTTTAATGGGACAAATAATATCCATCAATTCCTTTCGGGTCATCGAGGCATCAAAATAATTTCAAAACTCAGGCTCATGTATCATATTTGAGTGACAATTCATAGTCAAGAATTGCACTCAAGATCATAAAATCACCGAGGCATTCCAACATTTACAAAATGTAGTTTTCTTTAAAATTACTGAGGCATCCCAACATTTTAAAAATTTAATGGGACAAATAAAATCCGTCAATTCTTTTCGGGTCATCGAGGCATCATAATAATTTCAAAACTCAGGCTCATGTATCATATCTGAGTGACAATTCATAGTCTAGAATTTCACTCAAGATCATAAAATCGCCGAGGCATCCCAACATTTAAAAAATTTAAGGAGCAAAAATAATATCCGTCAATTCTTTTCGGGTCATTGAGGCATCATAATAATTTCAAAACTCAGGCTCATGGATCATATCTAAGTGACAATTCATAGTCTAGAATTTCACTCAATATCATAAAATCACTGAGGCATCCCAACATTTAAAAAATTTAAGGAGTAAAAATAATATCCGTCAATTCTTTTCGGGTCATCGAGGCATCATAATAATTTCAAAACTCAGGCTCATGTATAATATCTGAGTGACAATTCATAGTCTAGAATTTCACTCAAGATCATAAAATCACCGAGGCATCCCATCATTTAAAAAATTTAAGGAGCAAAAATAATATCCGTCAATTCTTTTCGGGTCATTGAAACATCATAATAATTTCAAAACTCAGGCTCTTGTATTGTATCTGAGTGACAATTCATAGTCTAGAATTGCACACAAGATCATAAAATCACCAAATCATCCCAATTCCCAACATTTACAAAATGTGATGTTCTTTAAAATCATCGAGACATCCCAACATTTACAAAATGTAGTTTTCTTTAAAATAACAGAGGCATCCCAACATTTACAAAGTTTAATGGGACAAATAATATCCGTCAAAATAATATCCATCAATTCCTTTCGGTTCGTCATCGAGGCATGATAATAATTTCAAAACTCAGGCTCATGTATCATATTTGAGTGACAATTCAGAGTCTAGAATTGCACTCAAGATCATAAAATCACCGAGGCATTCCAACATTTACAAAATGTAGTTTTCTTTAAATTCAAGAAACAAAACCTGAAGATCAGGATGTACCGTTGAAGATGAAAGGGGCAGAACAGAGCGTCAATTTCTTGTTTTCTTGAAGAAAAAAGAATCAGGCAACGAGACGAAAAGATTCCACCAACACGTCATGACCGAATGGGAACGATATTTTGCAACGAGCGTATTCGGTATTTATAGGTTTTTCTCTTGGGCTTTTTATTTTTATGGCATGTTAAGCCCTAATTCTAAATATTAATATTTCTTACTTTTCATATACACACCCCCCGTTTCTTTTTGTTTTAGTGTAAGTAATTACTTAGGTTTTTTGTTTTTTGTATTCGACTTAACTATATTTTTACTTTCTATTTATTATTAGTACTAGCAGAAAGACGGGCAGGACGCATGTAATTATTTTTATTATGTTTTTTTTTTTATAATTTTCATTAAAAATTTTTAATTTTTAAATATTATGGAAATTATTGATATATTGATTTATAAACAAAATATTGTCAAAATATCTAACAAAATTATTTTTGAACTCAACATATTTTAGTTTGTCTGGATAAAAAATTAAGGTAAAATAATGATCATTTATTATTTATTCTAATAGTAATTAGTAACATCATAACATAAATGTGGGTGTTGTGTAAAAGAAACATCATAAATAAATGTATAAATGACATGTTATGTAAAAGAAGCATTGATATGATTGTGATAAAAGAATATCTTTAAAAATTACATTTTTCGTAAAGTCTCCATCTTCTCCTTCTATTTTCCGTTCTTTAATGAGAACTTTTGTTCAATTTTGAGAAACTCTTCTTGATAAAGCTACATATAATTAACCATGGCTGAAAACATGCAAGGAATATAGATTCCGACATTGGGAATGATCTGTCCTTGTGACTTATTTATGGTAATAGCAAAACTGAGTCTAACGGAAAACTGTTTTCTACTAGTCATGAACTCACATTTGTTTTTAATTTAATTCTGAACAAAAATGCTTTTTTTTTTTTTCCAGCATTGCTTCTTGTTAGGATTTCCACATCCAACATATTCTTAAATAAACCACGACATAACAATCATGTTCCACTACACAGGCTATATTTAAGGTCTATGTTTCGCAGCAACATCAAAGGTGCACCTTTTTTTACCTTTAAAATATGGCCACATGTTGGTTTGTTTTAACTCATAATTGCCTTGCCACAAACTAAATGTGGGAAAAGTTTGTGTATCATGTAATAAGCATGTGTAAGAAAACAAAAGAATTTGAACATGTACTATCTTTGGTCTTGAATCAAATAAATGACAACTCTGGGCCTTTCCATACTTTTAAATTTGAACATGTACAACTTCTGAACCTACACTTAGGTTTGAAAGGAGGCGGACAATCACAATCAGCATCACTTTTACATCTTGAAGATGCTGTAGTGAAAAGAAAATAAAAAAGTGCAACTAAAATAGGATAAATAAAATATTGAATACAAAGTAAATGAGGAAATATGAAGGATAAAAATGGCTTACCTTCAACGTTGGTTACACCAAGAAATAAGAAAAGAAAAACAATACTAACGTAAATAAACTTGAAAATTTCAGCCATATTTTCCATTTTTAAATGTAACGGAGGGTTTATCACTTTACTATTTATAAAGTTTATCATTGCCTTACATCATTTAAATATTCAGCCCTTATGGAGTTGTAAAATGTTATTTCTAAAATTAGAATCATTATTAATTGCTCTCAAGTAAGGCTGGAAATGAGTTGAGTCGAACCGAACCTATCTGAGCTTGACTCGATTCAATAAGAAATGGTTGGGCTCGAAACTCGACTAGAGTTCGAAACGAACCTTTTTTTCAACTCGAGTTCGACTCGTTTTAAGTTCACGAGCAACTCAGTTCGACTCGTTAGGTTCAACTCGTTTGCTCAAATTGCATATTTCAAAAGTTTTTTTTTAAATGTTTTTTTTTTTTTTTGTCAAAAACACATCTTTGACCTTTAGAAAAAACAAATTATATTTTAAATAAAACTACTAGTATGGTAGTAGCACTTTAAATTTAAACTTACTACTGCAGCACATACTACTACTATGTTTTACATTGTATCCGAAATGCTGTTCATATATATATATACTCCTGCTTTCTAATATCTTCGAAACTCCCCGATGTGGGACAAATTTTATGCATATGTTTGTTTAAAAGTCATGTGAAGGTACTATTAACTATTTTTTTCCTTTCTCTAGTATAACAATTATCGTTGATTTTTATTCAAATAGTAATTATTAGAAGAAACTTGTAATAAATTTCATATTATATATATCAAAATGGTTCATGAACCAAACGAGTCGAACTATACTTAGTTCAAGTTCAGCTCATTTAATTAACGAGCTTAATTTTCAACTCAAGTTCGACTCATTTGGTTCGTGAACCAAGTTCAACGAACCAATTATCGAATCGAGTATCGAACTATTTTCGAGCTGGTTCGGTTCATTGCCAGCCCTACTCTCAAGTACAATATTGTATTGTGTTTATCCCTTTAACACACTTATTAAAGAGATCACATAAAAAAAAATTACCAATAGTTAGAATTTGTTCTTTTTTAAATTAATTTGCATGACTATACAACCTTTCATGATAGGAAAAGGAAAATCACAATTGTTAGATGATGACTCCTCCTCGTCGTAATGTATATTTTTAATGTTTTAAAGTCTTTTGTTATTTTATTGTAGAATTTTTAGCGGATTCTAGCGAGGTACTTGGTAGAGACACTAGTGGGTTGATTCTATTAGCCAAATTCGTTTGCTAGAAATTAACTACATATTAGCTACAAATATGGTCGTAGCAAATCGCATATTTTCTTGTAGTGTAGATTACAATTTATCAATATACTCTAAAAAAATCCCATTTATATTTGTTTAGAAGCCCTTTAAATATTAAATATTCTTTTATCAACCCACTAGTAACATCGTTAAATATTTTTAGAAGCCCTTTAATTGTTTTTTGTTTTTACAAATGTTCTTTTATCATTGGGATGCTGCGTTTTTATTTTGTTACTTAAAAACAAAAAACAAAATTGGGAGGCTGCGTTAAAAAAATTAATTAATTACGTTTTTTTAAGGAATAATTAATTAGGTTATGCATATCCACTTTTTTTTTTACCATATGTTCTTATCCAGTATAACAATATCATGCTTATCGGCTAAGGAGGGAAAAAATAATTTGAAACTCAATCCTAATTTATAGACCTAATTCATCAAATCAATTAGGGTTCTCAACCTAATTAGAAGCCCTCCTCTTTTCCCTTTATCGTTTTTCTGAAACCCTATTCATTCTTCCTATGAATATCATCAAACCAAACAAGGCTTGTGCAGCATGCAAGTATCAAAGAAGAAAGTGCACTAGAGAGTGTGTTTTAGCTCCTTATTTTCCGGCCGATGAACCAAAGATGTTCGGCAATGCTCATCGTTTGTTTGGTGTTTCAAACATACAGAAGATACTAAACGAAATTAAGGATGGTGGTCAAAGAGATGAAGCAATGAAATCAATTATTGTTGAGTCGAAAATTCGTGCAAATTTCCCAATTCATGGATGTCTTGGTGTTATTCATATGTATGCAGGTATGATAAATAAGTCTTCTAAAGAGTTAGATCAATTAAAATGGCTATTAGCTTATTGTAAGCAAAACAACCATTTACAACAACAAAATCTTTATTCCTCCATACCTTCTACTAGTTTTCAAGTGTTTAACAATTATGGTGATGTTGGTAATTATTATCAAAATAGTGAAAATAATATGATGATACCATCTTCTTCTTATGTTAGTCAAACCACCCCTCATGATGTTAATAATTCTCCAATTGATACAAACTTGAATATAAATTCTATGGATACAAGGGGTGCAAAATTGAGTGGTGATAGCAACCTTGGTGGGGACAATGTCAAATTAGAATTGGACAATAATGAAGATTTGGACGACTTTGATATACAAATTAGAACAATATTTGATTGGGAGGAAACAGAAGGATTGTTAGATACTGATGAATTACCTAGTTCGGATTTTAATATAGATATGAATGGTCCAACACTATAGATGAACTTGTGGGAAAGGATCTATCTTAATTTAACACAGGTATCAACTTGTTCTTTTAAATATTAGTTTTTTATTTTATTTTTTGTTTACCTTTGTTATCATTATTATATAAATGGTACTTATATATCTAGGGTTGACAATTTTCGTTAAAAAAGTATTGGAGAAAAAAACAAATTCAACACAAGATATAAAGCAATGATTCATATTGGCAACAAAATTGTTGTATCCCAGACTTTTACCTACGGAAAAATGACTTTTATTGAAGAGTTTTTTGGTAGGTATAAGTTATTTTTCTTTCTTTTTGTTGTCAAATGGCCCCTAAGTTTGATGTCCTATACCAAGTGCCTTGTTACACTTGCACGCCTTGTATATATCCTTCATTGCATATCTATTAATCCTATTTAGAATTAGCAAATTCTGAAGCTCTAGTTGCTCCACAAAGATCAACATAATAAGAGTTACCAGATCTTAGGCCTCCAGCAAAGCAACCAAGAAATAAAGCATCATTGTTTCTGAAAATTCCCCCACAAGAAACAATGTTACTTGCGATAGAATTATTAGGAAAAAGAAAAAGTGCAATATGTCTATGAATATAATTTTTCTTTTGTAAGTTATATGTAAATTATCTTTTGTATGTGCATCTCTATTAAACTTTAATATATTTTACTCATACTATTCAAAATGTGATACATACTAAATCAGAGATTAATTTGGTGGTTTACTCATTACACAATATTTGGTATACGAGAAGGACCTATAATCCTCACTTAGTTACATTTCTTGCATTTATTTATTTATTTACATGTTTATTGGTGTGAACTTTTATCTTTACTTAATTTTGGTTAATGTAAAATAAAGGCTGTAGTGTGTATATATATAACGTGTAATATATTTGGTGACTTCCATGTGCAGAATGATCAATTGAAGAACTCAATGCATGCATGTCTTGGATATGGAAACAAACACTCTAATGATTTGTAGCGTTTGGCATATAAATCTGATCGATGTCCCCATTGTGAATATTTATTTAAATTTGATGTCCCATTGTGAATACTTCTTTTAATTCTTTGTCCTCGTTGTAAATATAATTTTCTGAACAATTGATCAAAGATGATCATGTGAATAACTTTATTCCTCGATTTAACTAGTCAATCTTGTTCTAATTTTGTAGTGGCAACTTCTTTAATTATTTTGGTATATTTAGTGGTTCCTTTTTTGTTGAATGGTGTATATATACTATGGTATAAGAAATTAAAAGAATGGTGTATATATTTAGTAGTTCTAATTTTGTGTGACTACTTTTTTTTTTGAATCATTGGTGTGACTACTTGTGGGCCTTAATTATAAGTATTTCCATCTTATATGTTAGTCGCGCGCCCTTATTTTATTTTTTCTTTCCAAAATACTCTTTCCTCCGATTATAGAATTCGAACCACATTTCGGTTTCAGTAAAATGTTTGACATTATTTGGTGTCTTTGAAGATTGAACAAATTTTCATTATATAAAATAATTAGTGTGTATACCCGTGCATCGCACCGACAAATCTTTTAAATTAAATAAAAAAAGTTCCTTTTCCTAAAGTAAAATTTACTAACATAGTCAAAGGACAAGATGTGCTAATATTATAAACGATAATAACAGTTTGAAAGATACAACTCCATGGAAGTTTGAATACTTTGGTTCAACCAACAAAGCAATATGGTTCGAATAGAGAAATATGCTTTGGAAGGAGGTTCTAATAGAGAAATATGGTTCGAATGTTTGTGGTTTGTTGGAAGGAGGAATCGCGAGTTGCCCATCGAATTCCTCAAGATGGTGGAAGGATTTAGTTAGTATTGAAGGAAGAGATGGGTCGTATTGGTTTAATAAAGAGGTTGCTAGAAAGGTGAGAAATGGGGCTCATACCAAGTTTTGGGATGCGAAGTGGAGAGGGGGTGTTCCTTTTCGAGTGAAATATTCTAGACCTTTTGCAATGTCTAACCAAAAGGAGGCAACGGTGGCGGATATTGGGGTGTTTACCGGCTCGGTGATGGATTGGCGTTTTGTGTGGAGGCGGCGTTTCTTTATTTGGGAGGAACAATTGTTGACCGATTTGAAGGGTCATGTGTGGTCGACAGGTGCAGATGTTTGGGTGTGGAAGATGGAAGAGGATGGGATTTTTACGGTTAAATCATTGTATGCAAAGTTGGAAGATAGATGGATAATAGAGAACAATTGGAGTGTAGAGGAGAAGAGGGTGTTTACCCAACTTTGGAAAAGTCCGGCTCCGTCTAAGGTGGTGGCACTTTCGTGGAGGGTTTCGTGAATGCCCTTCCCCCGGAGGTTATGCTTTCTTGTGCGTTGTGTGAAGTCGATACGGAAAAATGAACTCACCTCTCTGTGCATTGCTTGGTAGCGAGAGGGGTTTGGTTGGAGTTGTTTAAGTGGGTCAATTACTCGTTTATTATGCTTCAAAATGTCTTTAATCATTGGGCGTGTTGGAACGCTGGAGGTTTTAGAAAGTGGTTAAGGGTCTTAGGCTCATTTGGCATGCAACTATTTGGGTGATTTGGACGGCGAAGAATGAAAAGATTTTTAGTGGGTTATGGAGGTTTGTTGCTACTGCTATGGAGGTTTAGTGGGTTATGGAAGTCTGTTGGTTTTTGCTTGGTTTGTTTTGTTTTTCGGTTCCTGTTATATTGGAATTTGATCACTAGGTTTTTTTTTTTTTATCATTAGTGATTCTTAGAAGTAGATAAGTAAGAACCCCTTTCTTCCATTGTATAGATATAAGAAAATGAATAACATATAGCATTATCAGATTACGATTTTAGCATAGATAATTAAAATATAAGCTCTTGAAATGTATCCTGTAATCTCCCGGAGCAAAATTCTGATGTTTTGGGAAATACATCCATATCAATATCAGAATAAATTCTCAACTTTCAATAGCACAAAATATAATCTATTCCCATGATCAAAATAGAACATTGGACACCTATGCAAATATGTGGACAAAAGCATCACAAAAAGGATACATGAATATCAATTTGTGTCTGGATGATGAGCTGAGAAACCAAGATGTAGAACCATAGTTTCAAGCAACTCTAACTAATACATAAACTACATGATTTTTATATCTTTTTACATCTTTTTTTAAGAGGTTAAAATGGAATATATATTACGACATCAAAGTGTCCTTCCTAGAAAGGAAAAAACAAGTCTGAAACAATATTTACAAAACTAGAAAAGGAAGCAGCAAAAGAGAAAACAAAAAACGAAAGAAACAACAGCTAGCCATAGCCCAACATTGCCAGGGGACTAAGCCAAAAACCATGATAATTGAGGGAAAATTGAACAAATTTTTTCCTCAACCACGAGTAGGACAGTAACTTAATTTTATCCACTAGACGCAAAATCGAGCATTCTCTACGAGAAAATCATTTTATTTCTTTCCTTCCATATTTCCCACACATTAGCAAACCAGATGACGTTCAAAATTGAATGTCGCACCCTCGTACCACCACCACCAAAACCAAATTGGTTGAAATGATCTGAAGCAACGAACGGTAGATCCATAGAAAGACCAATCCATTGAAGAATATAGTTCCAAACCGAACCAAAAAATGAGCAGTGAAAAAATAAGTGATTGACAGTTTCTAGAGAGCCACACCCACTAACACACAAACAAGAATCGTGATTTATTGCTCCACGCCGAAACAAGTTATCCTTTGTTGGTAAGCTATTCCGAAACAGACGCCGAGCACTCGTAAGCAAATCAATTGATTTGAAGCTTTTGGCATTTAAATCTGATATTGTCCCATTGTGAATACTTATTTAAATTCGATAATCCCGTTGTGTATATAATTTTCGGAACAATGGATCAAGATGATCATGTGGATAGTTTTATTTATGGATTTATTTTAATTCTTTAGTGGTTTCTTCTTCTTTTTTTTGTGGTACATTTAGTGGTATCTTTTTCTGTGTTTGGTGTATATTATGATATTAGAAATTAAACGAGAGCCATTGTTACACTACAAAGAAATACATGACAACTTAGAGTTATTATTCGTTCAAAAAAAAAGTTAGTTATTATAGCAAACCCAAACTTACAGTGGATACTTACTGCGATTAAGCTCGTATGATTGTAGCATAATTGTTTAAAATTGCCTTAAGATTTTGAGTTAAAGTGTCGTGTCCAACTCAATCGTGTGGTTGCTCTGAGCTCTACCTCAATGATCCTGAAAATTTTCCTCGTGACCCAACATTTTCCATTGGATTCATATATAACAGACCTTAAAGATATCCATTCTTTTACGTCTTTCGCTAGAGCCTCCGGCACAAACAGTTTCTCCTATGTGGAAGTGAAAAAATTATGACATCGGAAAGTAAAGCTGAGCAACAAAGTGAAAAACTTCTCTGTGGAAATGTATTGTGATTAACTTTTACCCTCATTCACACAATCATGACATAATTAGTTGTTCGATCTTAATCAAATGGCATGGACTCGTGACTGCAGAATATCATTGTCAGCGGTCAATCCAATCCCCACACTCCATGTTATGCTTGCTGTTGTTGTTAGCGGTGAGAAGCTTTTCAGCTTTGAATTTTTGCCATTAGTGCTACAGAAGTGTGTATATGCAAGATTTTATGCATATATGGACTGATTTCCGTCTGTATGTAATGATCACAGAGAAGAGAAAGAAGTACCGTTATAAGAGGGAACTCGTTCCAGAACCGATTCTGCTTTGACTATGAGAAGAATGAATATATGGCAACAAAACTTGAAGAATCTGCAAACAAGTGGAAACTTGTTGCTGCGCCTGCTCTAATGACAATATGTTTTGTTCTTTTGCTTTTCATCCCAATGCAGTGGTTATACTCGATTGTTTTATATTATATATCAAATCTTTCTGTTTTATACAATGTTTATAGTTTTGTCTGTTCTAAATTGCAATGAATTTTAGGCTATAATGACGGTGAAGCACTGGTCGACTCTGAATCCAGGATCAACATCAGTCGGAAAACAAGCTTTTCATCCAACTACTGTTACATTGAGAGGCATATTGTTAGAAAACATGGCATCCATGGATATAGAGAGAAAAGCTTGGAAAACTATTGTATTTGATGATAGTTGAAATGATATAAGAATGGAAAAGATAGATACAAATGAGACAACCATGTGATTTATATATAGTAACTAAACTAGTGTCCTAACTAACTATATCATTATTCTTAATACATATCATGTGAGTAAGTCTTTATCAAAGGTTGCCTGGATATATTTCTTCGTAGTCAGTGCTCTGATGCATGTTCTGGTTTGCAGGTTGTTCCACAGAAATGCGACTAGTTTTCTGGTGGACAAAATTTATGGAAATCCAGGCCCGCTTCAGTTTGACGGGCCTGGACCCTGGTGCAGATGCCAAGCTTGTAACTCTTTCTGTTTAAGACCAGGACTACATGCACTGTAGCATTGTCCCATTTAGTCGTGTTTCCCTTGCAACATTTATTATAATGTTACCATTAGTCCATTATCTTATGGCTTGGTGTTTTAGTTCAGATAGTCACTTTTCAGTGATCTAGAGTTAAATGAGTTGGAGAAAGACGTGATTTCGGATGAACACTATGTCGTTGTTTGATTCATGTAGTCAACCACTTAATGGGATATGGCTTGTTATTGTTGTTGTCACTTTTCAGCGATTTTGATTCCATGTATATCATGCAATCGAGTTCTTTCGTATTCCTTTAGTATTTAGTCAATTGAGTGACCTACTTTCATTTTTTCATTGGGGAATTCTCCGCAATTGAACTTTTGATTTACTTTATAGCAAGAGATTGCCTTATTATCTAACGGACATGATGCTATTACTCTAAAAATGTGTTTAGGTCTATATTCATGTATAAAAATCGGAGTTTATGTCATTGAAAGGTACTCCTTCTTGTTCCTTTTATAATCCGTGTTCTTCTTTTCATTCATTCAATGATATTGAGAAATCTCAAGGTTCGACAATGTGTGAGTGTGATTTGTGTAACAAAAGGTTCAACTTTGGCAATGCACTCGGTGGCCACAACATCTCACCGCCGCTCACAACCTCTACACAAGAAACAGAGACGCGATCATGCTATTAATAAGGGCGATGATGAAAAATAGAAACATAGTTGTCCTGTTTGCAACAAAGTTTTTTCATCCATTAAGGCTTTCTGCGAACATATGATATTGCACCATGAAAAGGGTTCCAAGAGTATTCAATCTCCAACCACATTCGTGGAACAATTTAAATTTCAAGTTGGTATTGCACACCCAGCAATTGACTTAACCATTATTCGCCACCAAAGTCCCATAAAACCAATCAACGTTCTATCAAGAGGAGAAATATCATTGATCATGAACATCTTAATGGAGCATATACACTCTTCGATATGTCTTGCACAACTGTCGTGGTGCTGATCATGGTCACCTACATAAAAAGTTCAAAGCTTCAACAATTGTGGATAATGACAAGATCGAGAAACAAGTTAGTGACATTGATGAAACATCGGCGACCAAGGTGAATATTAATAACAATAATAGTTGTAAAAATTGTTTTTTGTTTAGATTCAAGGTAAAAGACAACAAGGTCGTGCAATGATAATTGGAAGTTTTGTAGTTTTCTATTTGCAATTGAAGATCTATTATTGTGCTCAATTGAATCAATGAGTTGATTTGTTTCACAGTTCGATTCTTCGGCTCAATGGAATCAGTGACTTGTTACTCTTGTAATATGTACTTTGTGGATGGAAGTTTTGGTATTGTTTGTAACTTTATCTGTTGAGATTTGTCTTCAAATTTGTGGTCTGGAAGAACAGGAAAATCGTGACACGAATTTGGCATCGTGACACGATTTCGTGATGCCGTGAGCTGGTCTACAGGGTGCCAAATCGTGACACGATTGTTGGAAATCGTGACACGATTTGCAAACTTGCTCGTTAAGTTTCCATGATAAGGACTGGTCATACCTTGGGATGGATGCACTAATCGTTACACGATCTGGAAATCGTGACACGATTTTATCAGTGGAGGGCTAGTATTTAAGTGTTCTTGTGCAGATTTGGAAGAGAGTTGGAAGAGAGAAACTTGGGAAATCAAAGGGAGAAACTCTAGGGTTTAGAGTCTTTGATTAGAGCTTCTCTTGGGTTGGGAAACATGGGAAACACCTTGAAGAGAGAAAATCATTGAGTGTCTTGGTGAGATTGGGAAAATGGTAGAAATTAGGGTTGTTCATTGTGAACTTGTCAAATCTAATTTCTTGTAACTCTTTTTGTATCTCTTTTGTAAGAACTCATTGATAGTGAATTGGAGAGTTCAATCTCTCCTCCAGAGTAGGTCAAGTTTGGACCGAACTGGGTGAACAATCTCTTGGTGTCTTTGTTTTCCTCTTCCCTCTCCTTTTATCTTGTGCTTGTGTTTTATGCTTTTCACTTGTTTCCTAGATTAGATCTATGTGCTATTTTTGTTGATTATTGCTTGCACACACTTTGTTAGTGGTTACTACTTTCCTTTGCTCCACACATCATATTTCGTATTGGTGTGACACGATTTGAGATCGGAATTCACAACATTATCAATCAGAAAAATGCAGTTTCAAGATAAAAGTGATAGAATGCAAATTTTCAATTTTTTCTGCTGCTTCATATGGTGTTGTAAGTAATAGTACTGGTACCATAGAAGCACAACTGAAGTTTTCAAAGTATTATGAATTTAATGAACAGAGTGAATTCATTGATTGAATAAATGTTTACATAATGTATTTACTTGCGGAGTAAGTAAACTCAATTTACTTTCTAATGTTCATGATCCAATACAAAGACACTACATAATGACATAGCAGGATTTATTTCTTAAATGTTTGCCACAAAGAATTCGGTATATCTTATACAATCATTAGTCGCCAATATAAATTAAATAATATTTCTGCTATTATCTAGCAGGCTGTTTCATGGGATTGGTCCAGCTTACTTACTGATCAAGTTCCTGTGAAGGTGGATTATGGACAAAGTTACTGGAGGGGAAAAGTTTGGCGACACTTTCGATACTCAATCATCATAATTCACTGCAACACTTTGGATGAGTGTAGAGCTAAAAAAGTTTGACAGAGATCAACGTATGAGATTGTTACTGGAATTTTGCTTGTCAATTAATATATTATTGAAGATTAAGATTATGTATTTCTCATGATTATACTGTTATGAGTTTCAGAAAACTCTACGTACCGAATTTTTTGACTAAATTGAACCATTGATCTTTTTAACTCATTTACACCATCGATGAGACTATGTACTTGCATTTATATTCAGTTGTTGTTCAATTCTCTTACATGATTTCAGTGAGACAAGGCTTTCAACTTAAATTTTTGAAACTAAGGTAAAATAAAATCATGTTAGTCCCTAAATCCTAAATTTCAAGCATGAACCAAATGTTGGGTCATGAAGAGTTTAGAGGAATATTATTAAGTTGGTTGTATGGGAAATCCACATAAGAGAGAACTTCACATCAAGTCTTCACTCAAATGTTGGATCATGTATATGTTCATCTCATTTTTTTTTTTTTTTGAAACAAATGTTCATCTCATTTATATGTTGTTAATTTTTATGATTTAGTTACAATCAATTAAAAAGGTAGAAAGAGAAATAAATGGTAATGAGTGTCTCTTGGCACCTTTTAAAGCTCTTTTTGTGTGTGTTAAAGCTCTTTCTGTGTGTGTTAAAGCTCCAGTTTTTATGGACAGCGACCCGGATAATTTAGAGTTCGATCGTAAGATAAGTATAGTTCGATCATAAAATGTTTTATCTAAGAATGGAATTTGGGTTCGCTTGAACGATTTTTCATATTTGCCCTAGCAGAGCATTAGCCATCTCTCGTATACTCGTTTATTATACCTTGAATCTCCATGATAACACTAACATCACGATGATAAATGAGTATATGGTAGAATTAGATTACCATCAAAGATCATAGAAATTACTTGTATCTTTAGTTATATGTTTTGTTGTAAGTTCAAATAAATTGACACAATATTTCTTGCAATACAGACAATATACTGCATTTTTATATATTAAGGTGTGTATTACAAAGTATATTCTTGGTCTCAAATATAAGCAACAAAAAAAAGTTAAACAAAGTTGATGGATCTGACTCAAATTTTTAATCAAATGTATCAACATGATTTGAATTTTTTTCCCTAATATTTCTCTTTGAAGGGAGTACAATCATAAAACTATCTCGATATTTTCACATTAAGCCACGGGAGTGGCACCCTTCGGTTCTATTTAGATTTGATTGTTTTTTGGTGTTCCATTTTTTTCTTTATGGTTTGTATACACCCTCTTATCTCATATATAACCAAAGATTTCTTAAACTATATACAAAGATTTCTTAAACTATATACTTTTGCTTATATATGCGACGGTAGAGAGTATCTTTAGTACTTCTGACTTTGCTTCAATTAAGTCTCATGTCATTGAATCTCTAGTTATTTATGATGAACAAGATCACTTTAATAATTTTGAGAATAGTTGCAAGTATGATAGATAATCTTGCTCATAGTGTGGGCTCCAATCTCTATTTGTAACCTCTAAAACCTCCATAATTGAGTTTAGGTTTATGCTGATATTGATTTTAGAGAAAAACCAGTTCTATAATGACAAAGCAAAAGGGCATTGTAAATATAAATTTTGAGAAAAATCTGCTTGTTTGTTGCGCAATGTACAGATAGAGGGGAGATTACAACCTATGCTTATCAAACATTCAACTGTAGACAACTATCAAGAATTAATCTCCGAATCTGGAGATATTTCGATGGAGGTAAAGCTTTATTTCAAATCATAAGTGATTTAAAACCAATATGCGAGTTGAGAGTACGTAGCATGAATTTCTTACACGTTACTAGAGAAGAACACTGGAGATTTACAAATTTATATACTGTATATTGTCAAGCCTCTCAAAAACTCACTCAAGAATATCGTAAGCTTTGTCCAAATATAGCTTAATGATCATATACTCATAGTCACATAATTCTCTTGATATGTTGCGAGCCATGTATTGTTACTTGTGTATTGGTTTCTGGTACTTTTGCGAATAGGTTCACACAAATTCCCTTATAATTTCTCAAAACCTCCTAACCGAAATAAGTAGCTGAAGATTGAAGAAAGAGGAAGAAGAGGTTGAGCAGGAGATAAAAAAAATAAAGGAAAACCTCAAGTGGTGCAAATAAATTTTGCAGAAAATCTCTATGAAACTAGTAGAAAGGAACATCTCTTCCAAAATAATAAAGTTAAAATAAAAAATAAAAAAAAAACGTTTTAATTAGTAAGTTGTAAGGAATCACATTGGGTAAGAAATTTATTGATAGCTTACTATATTTAATTAGATAGTATTCATACAACAAAGTGGCGTGTAACGAAATAATTGTTAATTATTATCTCGCTACACCGAATTCGTCTTTTCCTTCTCTATTTAACAAAAAAGCCACCGAACAAAGGGAGAAAACAAGAATATATAAAGTATCATTGATTCAAAGCTCGAACAAAACAAGCAAAGAAACAAAATTCTCTTACGTTAGATCAAATGTTGTACAGATAGAGCAACTAAAGGATTTCCATGTGTTTCCTCTTATGGAGGAAATTTTTAGAGATCAGTTTGGCAATTTTAGGGGATCTTTATTTGAATTTTTTTGACCTTTTTAATGCCTTACAAGAAAAACTTTATGGTGTTATGTATGCAATTGAGATTAATCACAACAATGGTTGGACCAACTTCATGTTAGAATGTGATTTTCTGGTTATGGTCAAAGCTTTCACCAACACCTCTATTGTTGCTTGGAGATTACAAAATATACGACCTAATTGTTTGATTTAGTTTTCGATTGTTGCTTGAAGGATGTGTGTGCACGCAAAGATTTACTAGAAAGAGGTGAATTGAGTTTGGTCTATTCCAAGGGGGTGTGAGTAACATAAGACAAATAAATATATAATGGTATGAATAGAACTATAGAAGGACCAAAAGTCACTTAATCTCATTTTAATACTTTTATAATTAAAAGCGACTTTCAAATATTAATCATATCTCAACATAAACTTTAATAAACATAACTAATTAAAATGAAATGGTGGTTTTTTTAATGAATGATTGGTATGGTTGTTTCGAAATAACTAAAATATAATTATGCAAACACTTATTATTAATTTAATGCATACTAACATAAAAGAATTATGGAAAATACAAACAAGTGTTCGCCAGACACCGTTTAAGAATTTAAATTAGAGTAAGTTTTTCTAAAAATATATACTAAATACATTGAAATTTGAAGTTTTTGACTTTTTTCATGAATAATTTCTAAATAGCAAGATTCAAGAATTATTACCAACACACATACATGGGTAAAATCATCTACAATAATATATACACACACATTTTAAAGAAAATGGTGAGATAGAGCACCAAATTGAAAAATAAAAAGAAATAAACAAACAAGAAGGAGGGAGACAAGAACCAAAACCTTTCCTTATTGTTAATCTTGGTGAATAATCAAATGAATTTCATTAAACCAAAAAGAGTATTGGACACATAACCCTAAATTGGCCAGCTTGTCGTCCAATTGGTAACCTTCCCTAAAATTGTGGGAAATTACAAAATTCATGTTTCTCAAAAGAAAGCTCAAGATCTCTCTCAAATAATAATACTAGTGATGAAAGCTCAAAGATTTAAAAGAGATGGAAAAACTTTATTCTTATGCATTAATTTGGAGTGTTATCTTAAATTCAAATGGATGTTTAACATTACCAAACTCATCATTTAAATATGCATAAAAACAATAACTTCTGATTTTCACTTAGAACTTGTATCTGATAATGGAGATTTATATCTTTAGTCTTTACTATCATTCTTTTACAAATACTAGTATGTGTTAATTTTAAATCAGATCTATGACATTTTTATGATAAAATATCACTTTACATAATTATATTGATTTTTGCTATTAAAGTTTTATTTTTGAAGGAAAAAATATATTGATCACACTTTATTTATATAGAAAAGGGAATTTGAGCTTGGCGTTCTAGTTTTCCATATTTTTAAAAGCAAACACAAACTTTGTGGTTGTTAAAAAATTAAAATGTAAGAAAAACATAAATTCAATTGTGAGAAAAATCACAAGTGTAACAATATTATGACATAAATATAAAATATAGCCTTTGAAAAAACATAAAAACTATTAACTAATATTAACTATATTTTGTTAGGTGGTAAGGTTTGAAAGAAAACATGATATATCTAAACTGAAGGTCATGACAATATCTTTAAAATTAAGAGATAAAAGACAATCTAAATATTATTATTTGCTGTCTTATTTCATTTTCTTACAATCATCTTTGAGTACACATCGAGGTTCTTCAAATTGAAAAAAATAAATAAAAATAATTCAAATTATTGGATGTTCATGAAATAACCTTTGGGTCTCTCAAAAAAAAAAAAAATGAAATAACCTTTGGACAAAATATATAGAGAATCATGTGGGAACATAATCTCGTGGACCCATCCATACCGTTAAACATTCACATTTTGTGTACTTACACTTTGGTTTCGAAGGTGGCGGGCAATGACAATCATCATCACTTTTACATTTAAATGCTGTAATGAAAATATAAATAAATGAGTGCAACTAAAATAGGATAAATAAAATATTGAGTATGAAAAGGATAAAAAATGGCTTACCCTCAGTGTTCATTGCAAAACAAAATATGAAAAGAAAAATAATCATAATTTTAATCATATTTTCCCTTTTTACATGTAGCAAATTGGTTTATCACTTTAATTTATAAAGTTCATCTTCCACTTACACCAATTACATAATTTATAGTACTTATGTAGTTGTAAAAAATCCTTCCTAAAATTGAAATCATTATTAAATGTCTCTTAAGTACATCATTGTGTTATTTTTGTCCCTTTAACACACTTAGTAAGAGGGCACATAAAAAACTTAACAATCATAAGAATATATTATTTTATTTTTTAATGAATTTTCATTATTTTATATCCTTTCATGGTAGGAAAAGGAAAATCACAAAAGATGAATTTTATTATTAGACAACATATTAATGCATGAATTAGTGTGTTGTTGCATGATATAAGTTGAATACACGAAATGTGGTACACTAGTTTTGATGGCTTCATGTGAACCCTTAGGTTATGGCTACTGTAAGAACCATATTTGTTCAAGAACGTTGTAACTTTTATTGCTTCGATGATATCAAATAATAGAGAGCAACTTATCTTCAACCAAGCAATTCTTGTGTGACCTAAAGATTTAGACAAATGATTTGATCACACACTTATACAAATGAATATCACATAATTATTTAAAAAAAAAAAAAATAACACTCATTATTTAATTATTAAATTTTCTTAATTTTCTCTTTTTTGTGAGTGTGACCAAAGCTTTGTGTCCGTATATAAAGAAAAGAAAATAAAATGGAAAAGAACATCTAGTGCTCACATAGATGTTGTGAGTAGTACATATTGAATGTGTGATAAAGAATAGACCATTTATTACTCATCATCTGAGGATGTATGAATCAACAAATTGAGTTATAATCACACTAAATATGAAGATTATCAAGTACTAGAACTTTTACCCGTGCTACCGCCTGGGTCATAAACAATGGAGAAGGTAATATGTTGTAATATGACGCCCGTTTATTTTGGATTTTAAAAAAAAAAAAAAAAATTTTAACTAAAAAATCACTTTTTTTAAATTTGTGTTTGTTTTTTATTTTTTAAAAATCCTTCTTGTTAAAATATAACATTTCCTTCAAGCACATACTTTCCCATCCATGATATAATTAGCCTTGTTTCATTGCATAATCTAAAGTTTTGATCGATATTCCTTAACAACATAACCGATGTTCGAGTTCATACATTTAATCTCAACTTTATACCAGCTTTATAGCATTATAAACTTTCATAGTTATAGTATTCAACTACAACTGATTCAAAAAAAAAAAATGACAGCTAATATATAATTCTGCAAAATAATTTAAAAGTGTACTTTCTGCTCTTTGAGCATTTAGGAAAGTTGTGTCATGAAAAAATTCAAGCCATGGAATGTCCTATACATCCAATGACATCCCATTGTTATATACCATAAACATTCATAATATGAGATTATATGAAACATTTGGTGAATGCGTACATTATTTTAATTATCTCAAGCATTAGTAAGTTTTCAAGAATGATATGATATATATAATAAAACCTTTTAATCATACTTTCACATTGATAAAATTAAGTTAAAATTCATACATACTTAGCCAAATGATGAGATCCAACGGTCTCCCTTGTTTGGAGCCAAAACCATTTAGGTTTAGGGTTTGCAAAGTCATTAGCCATGTTAACAAAGATTAGATATAAGTATGATTATAATCACACTAATATGAAGATTATCAAGTATTCATTAAGTGATGTGAGTAGTTCGTATTAAGAACATGACAAAAGAACTATCTAGTAGCACTAAGTATGATTATAATCACACTAATATGAAGATTATCAACATATTGTTATGAATAAGTTACGCAAATAGTGTTAGCATGCTCATGTTAGCATAAAAATCAAACACAGATCATGAGTTACGAAGATTGAGTTAGTCACGTCTACACAACAAAAGGAAGACCTCATATGACCAGCATGACGATATTATTTGATGAGTTTGGTATCTTAGTACTCAGTAACTTTTTTAGGCCTTAATGATGTATTTAAGGTGTCTTTAGGGTTCCAATATGCATAGGTAGAAATTATGGTTTTTGAGGAGGTGTATATAAAAGTTACTGAGGTGAAACTAATAAAAAATGTGAGTAGGCCCTTGTAATTCTCTGAGTTGATTTTTCTATTTAATTCTCTAAGATGATTTAAAATTTGCAAGTGATTTAAGGCAAATTCTCTAAGCATGGGGTAATTTTCTAAGCATATTAAAGGCCACATGCCAATTTATTGGTCCGCAATATCCACGTAGCACCAATTTCACCCCTCTCAATTCATTTATTCGGAAATTTTCTCTCTAAGAATTATGAGATTAGGTATTAGAGATACTCCCTCCGGTCCTATTTATAAGAAATATTTTACTTTTTTGATTCATTGCATAAATGGTGTATTTGGTCTATATTTTATACAAGATACATTAATTATACAATGAATCTAAAAAGATAATTTTTTCTTATAAATAGAACCGGAGAGAGTATATGTTAGTCATATAGTTACTAGTTAGTTAGTGGCTATAAATAGGCTTAAGATGCCCCATTGTAATTATCTTTTCTCATTGGTAATAATATTCATTTCCATGAGAATACAATACTTTCATAACTTTTCTCTCATTCCTTTCATGGATGCCATGTTAACATTAAACTCTCTTTGCATTGTTTACCTTGGGATAAAGTCTTATTGATGTGTCACTTTGTGAACCTTGAGCTCATTCAGATGTATTTGGTTAAAGAGTGGAATATTTCCTTTAATCATATTTTATGAGAAGGAAACTCGTGCGCATATATACCTGCAAAATTAGGTGTTAATCATTCAAAGTCTTTTTTTATGGTGCATCAACCATTATCATGTTTGTCCTCAGCTTTATTAGTTGATGCTATAAGAGTATCATTTATTATGACGTAGTTTTTCTTTGCTTTTTTTATTTTTTTTATTTTTTATATAGTAGTAGGTAAATAAATTTGACCAATTAAATATTTTCTTAAAAAAAAAAATTTTCAATCCATTTTGTTTAAATTGGTATCGGTTGAAGGACCGATTAATTTATGAGACAGATCTCATCGTTCATCAATGAATGACCCATTTAAATTTAGAAGTTTTATATAGACTAGCTTATAAAAATTGACATTAGGCGACACGAAAATCTTGAGAGGAGCACACTCCAAAATCATAAGTCTACACCAATTTAAAATGGTAAAGCATTTTTCTAGTCCCCCTCTCATTTAAGTGACGTGGCGTTGAGGTGGCAACAATGAATTGGAAAAAATGTTTTCCATGTCATTTTTTTTTTAAATTTTCATCTCATTTATTAATTACAATAATGCATAAAAATTCAATTAATTAAACTAATTAATATTTTTAAAAATTAAGAACATAATTGAATCATTATATTTGATTGTTAAGAAACAAGCTAAACGAATCGAGCTCACGATATCTCTCCTTCATTAATTTGTCAAAAAAAAAATAATCTCTCCTTCATTAAGAAAGAGAATCTATGGTGAAAACTTGATGGTGCAGCCATATAATGAGATTTCTTGTTTGGGATTCGTGGATGGTTGGTTGTATTCTAAAGTTGTGATTTGTACATGATTTAGGTCTACCAATTCTTTGAACTCTCATGGAGGAGAAGAAAACCGGAGATTCAGATGGTCAAAGAGAAATGTGTTTTGGGTTATATAATTTTTGGATTTAAATTTCTTGATTAATTTATGTGATATGTTTTAGGGTTAATCAATGGTAGTAATAATTTATGAAGTTGAAGTTGAAGATGAAGACGATGATGGTAATTATGAAGGAGGGTTATGTGATCAATTTTTTTAAGGGTTAATAGGTCTTTACCCCCTGTAATATAGGTCACTTTTGGTTTTGCCCCTTGAAAAAAAAAAAAATTGGATTCGGTCCTTGTAAAATTTTTTTGTTTTGGAAAACCCCCTAGACCAGCTGACTGTGCATTTTTGCTGATGTGGCATGCTGCGTCACCTTTTTCGGATGACGTGGCGCGCTGACTGTATAATTATTATTTTTTTTTTTTATGGGATACAAGTGGCATTTATGATTTTTTTTTAAAAATAAAAAATTCTTAAAAAATTTTAAAAACGAAAAAATATTATAAAAAATAAAATAAATTCTGGATAAATAAAAATGATTAAAAAACGAAAATAATTATGGAAAAATAAAAAAAAATCTGGAAAATTTTAAAAAACCTGGAAAAATTTAAAAATTCTAGTAAAATCTAGAAAATTTAATAAAAAAGATCTTGAAAATAAAAAAAATTAATATATATGTAAATTTTCAAAAAAATCTGAATTAAATTAAAATTATAAAAAAAAATCGAAATTCTATAAAAAAAAATATATATATCGAAATTCTATTCTTCATGATCTAATGTTATGTTTTTTTAATTATGAATATACTTTCCAATATTTTGATTTTCTGTATAAAAAAACAAACTTTTTAATTTCGAAAGAAAAATTTGAACTTTCATTTTTAATTCTATTCTTATTAGATTCATAAATTTTAAAATATTTTAAGTTGCTGAATTTTTTATTTTTTTATAAAATAAAACTTCTTAATTTCGAAAAAAAAATATGATTTTTTTTATTTTTCCAGAATTTTTAAATTTTTCCTCTATTGAAAATAATATGGAAATATGAATTTTTGAAATATATTAATTTTTCCAGATTTTATTTTATTAAATTTTCTATATTTTTTTTCATTTTACCAGATTTTTTAAATTATTCCAAAAAAAATTTTACTAAATTTTCTAGATTTTTTTCATTATTTTTCATTTAGTAGATTTTTATTAATTTTTCCATAATTATTTTCGTTTTTTTAATCATATTTATTAATATTTTTATTTTTCTAGAATTTATTTCATTTTTTTATAATATTTTTTCGTTTTTTTTTATTTTTTAAGATTTTTTTTATTTTTAAAAAAAAATCATTAATGCCACGTGTACCCCATAAAAAATATATATATACAGTCAGCGCGCCACGTCATCCAAAATGGGTGACACAACATGCCACATCAGCAAAAATGCACAGTCAGCTGGTCTAGGGGGGTTTTCCAAAACAAAAAATTTACAAGGACCGAATCGAAAAAAAAATATTTACAGTGGGCAAAACCAAAAGTGACCTATATTACAGAGGGGTAAAGGCCTATTATCCTATTTAATATTAGCAAATCGTTTTCAAAGTAAATTACAGTTTCCTTCTTAAGTTATCCTCCCTTCGGGTTTTAAAGGAATGCTAGTGACACTCTCCTTTGAGCACTTTCTCTAGTACTCACAATTTCATGGGGTAAAATCATTGCATGTCTCGTCACGGTATGTGAGTTTCATTTCTAATGTGTAGGTCCCACATTAATATAAACCAATATAAGAGTGAGTATCATAGAGAGTGCTCAAAAGAGAGTGTAGTTAATTCATCTTTTTATGCTAAAATATACATTATCTTCCCTTGAAAAGTAAATATATATGGAAAAAAATTATATTCTTAAATGATAATTAAATTTAAATATTTTGTTATTAATTTTATGATTTTAGAATATAACATATAATATTAATTAGCTTATCACTTATTTGATCAATTTTAATAATTTATCCAATAGTCCTCGTAAACATAACTCAGTTGGCAGGAATATGGCAGTCAGAGAAAGTAGACGACACAATTTTTGAAAATAACATAGCACAATTTTTCTATTTTTTTTTTGGTAAAACGAGGTTTTTCTAGTTATTCTTATAGGTGAATATTTTGTAACTTCAAGTTTGTTGTGCAGGCAAATAACATTTATTGATTTAATAACATGTTATTTTCTATATTTAATTATAGTTAAAACAAGCCAAATTTTAAATTATTTTTGTGTAGATATATATTTAACAGAACTCCAAAGTACTAACGAATTTTCAAAATAATTAATTATATTTATACATTATATAATGACAAATCAAAAGTTGGGCTATGTTGACATACTCATGTAATGGTTTTTGTTTTCTTTTATTTTTACAAAAGAGGGGCCAAAGGCTTAACAGAAAATTAAACAACTAATTAAACATGCTTATGAAAACAAGTTCTAGAAAATATCATCAAAAAGAAATCTATGGAGTTCATTAGGTGGACACTCCAATCTAGTAACAACAAAAGAGTCTAAAGAAAGGCTAAAGGTCTCTAGTCAATTGGCACAACGATTATCCTCCCTTCAAGTATGACGAAATTGGACATGTCAATCCAAAGCCAAAAGGATGCAAATACACCGGCAACGTGGGAATGACTCCACTAAACTTACAACTACCAGTAACCATATCAATAAGAGTTTTAGAGTCGCTTTTCACAATAAATTGTGGAATATGTTCTCGCCAAGCCATATCTAAACCAAGATACATGCTCCTACAATTCAGCATGAAGCATATCACACACTCCAATCTTTCTAAAGTAGCCTTTTAACCATCTTCTATATGCGCTGCAAAAAAGGTCACCACAACCTGAATTCTCTCCACCACCACCTTCACAAGCACCGTCGTTGTTGAGTTTTATCCAACCTTCAGGGGTTTATCCCAACCTACGTAGATAATCTCTTTAATTTATTTGAAGATTGCGATGAGGTGGAAGGGTTGAGTAAAGGTCTATCTCTCTAGTAAAGTTTTCGATCGCCATGACATGGTTGTTTGGATGGTGAAAATCATTTTCAAAGATAGCTTTGTTTCTCCACGTCCATAAGAACCAACAAGATGTCATGGAAATGATCTTCTAGTTCTTAGTAGTAGCAGATATGCCAAGCTTGCCGATGTTGTTGAAAATCCAATCCCTGCAATCAAAGGTAAAGAAATCAGTTATGAAATTAGATAGAACTAGGCGAAGCCATTCTTGAGTTGCATAGACACAATCTCAGAGCACATGAATGATAGTTTCATCTTTTAGAACAAAGTGCAGATATGCCCACTCCCCATTTGCTTCTACAAAAGTTGGTAAGGATGTGTTCTTGGGCCACAAGCCAAATAAAAGTTTGAATATGATGAGGTCATTTCCAGTCCAACAAAGAATTCTAATCTCCTTCAAAGGCATGAATATCTCCATGTTGCAACCTATAAGCACTTCGAATGGTAAATTGATGAGTATTAGTGCCTTCTCGTCCCATAACATCAGGCTCATCCGCATCAATTGGGGTTGGTAAAGCATCCATTTGATTCACAATATTAGTTGGCAAATTATCACACAAAAACATTCAAAACACCCCGCACATAAATGGTAGTATCAATGAAATTTTTGAAAGCTGATGGGAGGAGCTCGCTCCTGTTAGAGACCCACTTATCAAGCCAAATATTTGTATGTTTTCCATCCCTTGTATGTTTTCCATCCCCTATTTGCCAAAAAACATGGCGTTGAAAATCATTCCAAACTTCAACCAAAGCTTTATGGGGGAGAATCATAAGGTTGAGAGTAACAAGAAACCATAAGATTGTTATTTCTTCCAAACTTGCCGATAAGAACTCTACACCATAGCTCATCAGTTTTTTTTTTTTTTTTTTTTTGTAAGGTTCCATATCATCTTAATCAAGAAAGCCTCATTCATATAATGTGGTCTCTTAAACCCCAATCCACCATCACATTTAGGCTGGCAACATGGCTCATCCAGTTTCGGCCCCCCATGTATTAGTTTTTAATATGGTATAATAAAGGCTTAAATATGTATTTCATCCTTGCAATTAGGGGTCGTTTAAAAATTGGTCCCTGTATTCGCTAATCCTTGCAAACTAGCCTTGCAATCATTAATCATTTAAAATTTCATCTTTTGACCAACTTAATCACTGCCATGTCACTAATTTGATGACGTGACAATCACTGCCACACGTGAAATTCCAATTTTGCCCTTAAGAAGTGGACAAATATTGAAGAAAGAATTGGAAACCTAGGGGTAAAATTGGAATTTCATGTGTGACAATGATTGCCACGTCATCACATTAGTGACATGGCAGTGATTAAGTGAGGAGAGGGACGAAATTTTAAATGATTAAACAATGCAAGGGTAAATTGCTAGGATTAGCGATTACATGGACAATATTTTAAACGACCCTTAATTGCAAGGATGAAATACATATTTAAACCTATAATAAATAATAAAGCTAAAATTGACATTGTTAAGAATTAATAGAAAGATGATTTATATGAATATCCGCATTTTTCTATTGCATTCCATTGTATACATACATATTTTATTGTATAATATTAAATTTAGTTTAATTCAATTTATGTGTTTTTAAATTCAAATTTTAATTATTAAAAAAATTCAAAAAAATATATAAAGGGAAAATTTATAGCACAAAAATATTCAACTTAATTAAAATTAGTTGTCAAGAAAAACAAAATCTGATTTGTTATGGAATATGGACAATTTGGTTTATTATTAAATTATTTAAAATTTTATACTAATGAAAATGTTATAAACATATTTTTTTAGGGGATGTTTTAACTTATAAATATTATTATGAAAATACTAATAAAATATTTAATTTATTATTAAAATTGTATGTTAAAACATATTCATAAAATTATTTACATTCTGTTTTTGTATCCTCAAACAAACAAAAAACACACAATTAGTTTTGATTTTGACGCCAATTCTAACGGCCTTATAAGTCACGAGTCACACACTGAGTTGCAGAGTCTCACAATTCAGTTACACAGAGTCACATAGAGTTCTTTCTTTCTCTCATAACTATTTACTTACTATAATTGTATAGATTGCCGCCGGCGCTGTTGTTGCCGGCAACGATGGTGGAGAGAATATCAATGCTGATGTCGGTGCTCAAGCAAGTGTTCTATTCCATTCGGTTAGTAATTTTCCTCTGATTCAAATTAGAACGAAATACTGATTTCCAAACTGACTGTACATCGTAGGCAACGCTCTTGCCGGAAACGACGGTGGAGGGAATATCAATGCTAGTGTCGGTGTTGTTGGTTCGGTGAGGGGAGCTTTGGGGGACGGTCCACATCGAGGTTAGAACCACCCTACAAGCAAGAGAGACACCACACTCTTACCCAAAACCTTAAGGCAATGGGTTTATGGATCCTCATACTTATAAGGTGTTCAACCTTTACTATTTTATCCGATGTGGGACATATAACTAACACTTGCAAACCAACAGGTGCTCCATAAGAGGGAAAAGGAATGTAACAAGTTTTTTTTTCAGGCTTTTGTCAACAAAAAAAAAAAAAAAAACTTTCAGGCTTAGTGGAAGGGGGTGAAATGTTTAGTAAATATGTTTTGCATCAGAGGAGAGAGTATTGTATATTTTAATTATTTTTTTTGATCAAAATGTATATTTTAACATAAAATATGAGAAAATGGTAATTCAAACGTCTTTTAAAGAATGTTTTAAAAAACAAACTTTTAAAGGAGAAAAGTATAATTTACTCTTTTTATTAATATGACCGAAAAATAATATATCCCATAAACTATGTTTTTCTCTTTCTTCCGTTAAAAAAATTCTTCAAATGCTAATTAGAGTAGCTATTTTCATTTTTCAGCATAGAAAGTATTTTTTTCAACAAAATATCTTTTTAAAACACAACGAAAAGTCAAAAATTATCTCTAAAAATCTTAAACAAATGGAGGGAGTAAGTGTTGGATGATCATATATAAAGTATACTGAACTCATATCAACTACATGTCACATAAAAATTTGGTTTTATCTGAATTTTTTATTCATGCCTTTTGCTTTTATTCTGCATTTGATTTTGATTTTTGTTCTTAAAAAAAAAAAGGATGAATTGCATGCATGGTGAAAGATTCAATTCTTATGACTAGCATTGGTGAAAATGAAAAGTATGTTTCCTTTTTTCTATCACGTTTTTTTGGCTGAAAATAAACTCACACACAACTGTGATATCCTGGGTTCGAACATCACAACGTCCAGCCTTACAATTTCGACATTTATCAATTGAGCTAGAACTTCTAGACTTCTTTCACGTTCTTAAAAGAGCTTGTTACTTAAACTACTCGTACATATACATTTTGTTTTTTGAAATATACACGTCCATGTACATGAAATCTCAGAATAACTATATAGTCTAAAAAAATATCAATTTCAAATGACAAATTTGAAATGCGGGTGGTTAGGTTATTCGAATTTCACCGATATCTTTGATGTCAACAAGTAATTATTTACTGTACAACATTATATGAAATCAACTTGTTTTTTCTCAATAGAAATTGAACTTGGTACGTTAGAATTTACAATATTCATGTAAGAGTGTAACAAATCGTTTGGTTTTAGTATAAGGTGTGCATGGAATCGTAACAAACAAAAGTAACATTTTTTTTTTTTTTTGATAAGCAAGGAGAGTGGACAGGCATCAAGAGACAACATCGACATCCCAACTAAGTTGGTACCCCGAGAAACCTCCATCCTATGCCGCCAAACTCAAAATATTATTAAAAAAACGGGGAAAATAAATACAAATGAGGGGGGACTAGGCGAAAACCCTCCAAAGAGAAAAAAAAAAAAAAAAGAATAAAGAGAACAACATAAAAAAACACCCAACAATAGATTATGGAAATCTGAAGTTGGGTAAACCACAACTATCCCTAAAGAAAACAACCTCATTAGGGAGAGAAGACAACCAAACTGTTCCTTGCACATCACAGTATCAAGCAAAATTAGAACAGGTTTATGAGACATGTATAAATTCTGTAAAGCAATCTGAGAATTATTGATACCTCTAACATTCCAATAGAGGAAATTCATTGAGCAGTCGTATGATTGTCACCCCGAGCACGGGTTTTAGGAGGCTGCTTTGCCAAGACTTGTTGAACTTTAATTTTTTTTTTTTTTGCTTCCTTGTAAGGACCGGCGTGAAGTCTTCAGCAGCTGACCTTGCATCATATTCACGAACTCTGTCCCATAGATCAAGACCGTGTTAAATGTTTTTGCTGGGATGTACATGTTGTTGTTGTAAAACGACAACCTCTTGCTCCTCTGGTATTGTCATGCTAGCACTAGCCACAGGAGACCTCTCTACAACGACCGGTGACGCCAAGGAAGGGCGTGACCCATAATGAACTTCAACTTGCTCAACAATAGTATCTGTCTGAACCTGAGCTGATTCTACAGACACCTCATGCACCTCAATGTGCTCAACTGGGGATGAATGTGACACACACTCGTAGGATCCCTTGGGACCCTCCACCAGCTCCCGCGGGCTCGAATGATTGTGTTCCACATCATTAGAATGTATCAATTCAAAGAATATCCCATCAAGGATCTTTTACGTGGGTAAATATCTTAGTGTGCCTTAGGATGCTTGCTTAGTGATTCAACTGTTTTGGAGAACCTTGTGGTGGATGAAGTCACACTAAGATATTTACCCACGTAAAAGATCCTTGATGGCACACGATTTTCTATTTTTGCCCTATAAGGGGCAATTTGGTAATTTTATAATTCATGGTTTTGGGTTAGTGCCACCTCATCATGCCGTGTGAATTTCCATTTTTGTCCCTCACTAATTTTTTTAAATTATTTTCTAATTTTTATATTTTTAATAACTTTTAACTATTTTCCAACTTCTCTACATTTTTAAGAAGAAGTTATGCCAAAAAGAATATCAATTAAGTATTTACTAAAAAAAGTACTTTTTTTTAATGCATAAAATCGAATGGAATGAGCTTTGGTCAAAAGTTGTTGAATGTTACTTTAAAAAATTACTTCTCGACAATTTATTTCACAAACACATCCTTTCAACTCACGTTGGGAACTTTTTATTTTATTTTTTTTTAATATTATATTTCAATATGTTTTTTTTCTTCCATTTAACTTTATTTTTTTTTTTTTGAACCATTCCATTTAATTTTTTAAGGAGGTTCCATTTAATTTCAATATCATTTAATTATCGCAATCTCACAAATATTTTTATTCACGCTGTCATTTAATGATACCAAATATTTTTATTTATTTTCTTCAACCTCGCGAATACACACACACACACACATTAACGTTAGAGTAAATATTTTATGTTCGTCCGTCTGTTTTTTGTTACGCTAATGCATATAATTTTTTTAGTGTTGCTTGGTTGAGTGCTACATCACCAATTTTTTTTAACTATTTTTCAATTTTTATATTTTTAAAAACTTTTAACTAATTTCCAATTTTTTCATTTTTAACTATTTTCCAATTTTTCTCCCAAATTCAGTTGCTTATAGATTGCCGTTGTGGGAGATAAAGATATCGTTTGACCTGGGTGTTTTTTCAACTTTTCTACATTTTTAAGGAGAAGTTAGACCTAATACAATATCAATTAAGTACTTACTAAAAAAAGTACTTTTTTAATGCATAAAATAGAATGGAATGAGCTTTGGCCAAAAGTTGTTGAATGGTACTTCAAAAAACTACTTCTCGACAATTTATTTCACAAGTATCTCTCTTCAATTCATTTTGAGAACCTTTTCTTTTATTTTTTAATATTATATTTCAATATTTTTCTTCTTCCATTTAATTTTTTTTAGGGAGGTTCCATTTAATTTTATTACCCTTTTTCCAAAGGAATTTTATTATCTTTTTATTACGCTGTCATTTAATGATACCAAATATTTTTATTTTATTTCTTCAACGTCACAAATATACACACACATTAGTGTTTAGAGTAATACTTTATGTGTGTCTGTTTTTTTTGTTATGCTAAAGCGTATAATTTTTTTTGGCGTTGCATAATGCGTATGATTATTTTTATAAAATTATGATTTTAATTAAAAGTAAAATTTTAGAAGTCTTTTCTTCAAAAAAGGTATAGATGCCAAAAACAATTATATATATATATATATATATATATATATATATATATATATATATATATTGCACCTTTATATTGTAATAAACTATGCATATCTTTCTCTTATTCAAAAAAAAAACTAAACATATTTGTTTCCATGACACCAACAATGTAACAAATATAATATAAATTCTTATATTTTTGAAAGATATCAAAAATATGGTATTCTTATAATGAAAATTGTTATAGAGTATAATTGAAATAGAAAAATCCAACTATTTTGATATTATTTACGTTATTATTTCAGGTTCCATAAATTGTTTCTACTTTTTAAATATTTAAGAAGTCATTTATATATATATGATGATACAAATTCGTATTCATGTTACACAAAATAAATGTTATTGCATAAATATAGTATTGTAAAAAAAATTATCGTTTATTTTTTAACATTTTTAGCCTTCAAAAAATATTTTAAATATTTTTTTTTATTTATTATGTTAATTCATAATAAATTCAAAGTTTTGTCCTCGTGAGCTTAGCTCAATTGATAGGAACAATGCATAAATATATGTCAAGTCTAGGGCTCGAACGCCGGACACCATACAAAAAATAATAAATTTAAAGTTTGTACAATATTTTGCCAAACAACATTTAACTTAAAAATAGCTTTAAAACTAAAAGGCCTGTATTTTAACTTTGTTATGAAGTATCTTTTAGACCATAAAAAACCTTGGCCAAATGGTATCTAAGTTCAGCTGAGAACACTATTTCACTTTCTTCTTCATATGAGGTCATTTTCTTCCTTTTTTTTCATGGTTCTGAGACCATGCATGACTAGAGTTGACTGATTTTTATGACTTGAGGGGTTCATTTTTCAACACTGTTTTAGTTTTTTCTTCATCATAGGTGGTTTTCTTCCTTTTTTTCAGGATTCAACATTTTAAGGGTTTTTTTTTTTTTTTCAATTATTAGTGGATTGTGTACCATAAATTGTTATGTTGCATGGCTGTAGGAAAATCTTCATTTGTTATGTGGAGTATAGTAGAGGTCATGATGATTGAATTTTGGCTCATGGTACTGTAGTTGAAAAAAATTTGATGCATGTGGGTTATTTTAGTTTTTGTGAGTAATCCTAAAGCTGTAACAGTTTTCATATTTGGTTTATTCTTTCCTATTATATCATTGAGCCGTAAATGTTTTGACACAATTGTTATTTTAGCTTATGGTGCTGTAGTTGAAAAAAATTTGATGCATGTGGGTTATTTTAGTTTTTGTGAGTAATCCTAAAACTGTAACAGTTTTCATATTTGGTTTATTCTTTCCTATTATATCATTGAGCCGTACGAAAGTTGATTGGTGTAAATTTGTTTTGGTCATATTATTGAGGTCCAGAAAGTTGATGATACAAAAATTTGTGCATTTAAGATCAGGTTGATTTGATGATACAAAAAATTGATCACATAGAAATATGTTAGCTTGTTTCGATATTAGAATGAACAAAGGAAATAAAATTAAATGATGTATTATTGTATTTCTATATAGGACTTTCAATGTCAAGGGATTATGACTCCATCAAGGATCTCAAAAATGATTTGGACATTTGAAAATAAGATTTAGAGTGTTGGATTCTTGGATTGTGACTGGTAGTAATGAGAATCAACATATGAAGCTCATTATTTGTGATGCAAAGGTTAGATAAGTTAGTCAAAATTTGTTGTAGTTTCCTTTATAATTTATCAATGTTACTTATTAGTGTACATTTTGATTTATTTATATTTTTTGGTTTCTTTCTCAGATTTAGGTTGATCAAGTTCATGTAATAACTCGATATAGAAAATTGGAGCATTGGAAGGCTTTGATAGAGGAAAACAAAACTTATGCTTTGTATAATTGTCATGTCTTTGATAATGACATTGCATTTAATCCCTTTAAGGTTGTTTTTGGTTGTGGTACAAAGGTGCAGAAGGATGACAAGATAACTTACGTTCTTACTCATGAATTTCGCTTTAAGTCATTTAAGGAAATTCAAGATGGAAAATTCAAAACCGACGTTTTATATGGTATAGTCATGTGTTTTAATTTATTTCTGTGTTTTTTCCAATTATAATGTTCTTATAGATGTAATTTTTTTTTTAAGAAATCATCGGGCTTCTTCAGGAGATTGTCAAAACAACGTCAATTCGGACTGGAAAGAAACCGTGTACGAACATTGTGTTGAAAGATAAAAAAGTATTATTTTTTAATTTGTCAACATCAGATGGTAAGATTTTGTATAAGTTTGATAATGACATGAAAGATGTCTTTCCTTATGCAGTGGGAATATGGTTGATGTAACACTATGGGAAAAATATTTTGTAGCTTTATCATTTACCATCTATTTACCTTGAGTTCTTTGCTTCCATTTTGTAGTCAATGACAACCAAAATATATGTAACAATTGGTCAAGTTCGAGGCTACTCATCAATATTTTGATAAAGATTTATAATATTTGTGCAATATTCATTAATTTGCTCATTTTTTCTTCAGAACAATTTTTTTACATGATATATGTTATCTCAACCCGTGCGAAGCACGGATTTATCGCACGGGTTTGTAACTAGTTTAACTCAAAAATCTAAGAAAACTAGCAACATGAATGAGAATTTCTAATAGAACTTATGCATACTAACCAATAAACTTGCAACATGAATGACTATTTAATCTGTGTAGTAAATATCTACCTGTATGGTATCAGTTTAAAAGGATACTAGAATGCGTGAACGAAATATATTTATAAGGAAGAAATAGATTTTTGACCTTTTATGTTTCCATTGATACTTGAAATATAATTCACAGATGAAACCTTTGTGTAGCCATTCCTTTATATATAAATATGAGTAACCTGTGTTTTTTTCCCTTTACTAGAAGCATTCTATTCTAGCATTTGTCACTATCAACTTAGACATTTGAGGAAAAAATTTCAATTATTGGTGCTATTTATCGTATTGATGGTACTTGTGATTTGCATGCTTAAGTCAAAGTTATGCAATTATTAATATTTTAAAAAATTACAATGTGCAAATTTTAATCCAAATAATTCATTCTTTATACTATGTTCAAAAGAATGGTTTTGAAGATGGGTTGAAAAATAAGAGGATACAATGGAGATAAAAAATTGAAAACAATATCAAAAGAAAATACTCCATAGCTCGAATATAATCACGACACAGAATATGTCTCAATGACTCCATCAAAAAAAGAAAACAATGGATATAAAGTTGAAGTTATGGAAAGTGAAGCTTTGGGATCAACTCAACTTTCAAGAAATAAGCCGGTTAAACAAGTGAAGATTAAACCCAAAAATTAACAAGAACATTTCGGGATCATTGTCAAGGATGCTTATTTGGTGGTAGGATAAATTGGAGTGATGCGGTGGCGGAGCGAGAAATTATATAGAGTTTGGGCGAAAAATTTATCGCAAATTCACATGTGACATAATATATATATATATATAGTAATAAATCAAAATAAAAGAGGATCGTCATTTTTTCTACAAAAGTAGAAATAAGAGAGATGAAATATAACCCGTGTCAATAGTGTGCTAAATAAAATTAGGTGGTAAATGCTCTTTCCGAGACCTCTTTCCGGTGAATGTTTGAATAATATCAACATCATCAAGTGACTTGAATATCTCCCGCTCGGTGTAACATCATCAAGTGACTAAATAAATTATCCCAACATTTTTTACCACCAATTTTTACAAAATCACAATTTTTCAATTAATCAATTCATTAACACCAATTCATCAACCATTAGAATGAATGAGAAGAGATTAGCAACCATAGCTATTGAAGAAGAAAAGAGACAGATAAGAGAGGCAGAGACCCGAGAGCTATTGATATTTATTGATATTGTTTGGATAAATTGGATTAAAATTGTTTTTGGTGTCTAATTACCAAAATGGGTAAAAAAAAATTTACAACTAAAATGGGTTTTCATTATAAATAATAATAAATAACGATTGAATCTTAACTTAAATAAGGAACATAAAGAAAAAAACACGTTCTAGAAACTCCAACCTAACCCATTTCATACCAATTGAATTTGCTTCTCCATCTCTCAATACTTGAATCTTTTCAGAACCTTCAATTCATACCAATTGGATCCTCATTTATATAGATCCTTCAATTTCTTGTATGTCTCTTTAATTTCTACCAATTTATTTGCTTCCCCATCTCTCAATACCCTTCTACCATTTCTCCTCCTCCCATATCTCCGATATTCTTTTCCTATTTCTCCATCACTCAAAGCTTGTGTGATTGCCTCAATCTTACCTAGAGAAAGAAAAATTTGTATGGCTGTGGGTTTCAGAGAGAAAGGCAACATGCAACTGTTGGGTTGATGTGAAGAAGAAGTCATTGTTTGTGAAGAGTTTCCCCAATAATTTTTTTTACAAGTGTGTTAATGGGCTTTTCGGTTGCGCTCAATGTGCAAAAATTATTGATTGAGCCCGGGCGATGAAACCGCCCCTGGAGTGATGTGTGCTTTAGGATGTTTTAGATTGTTAACCAAGTTTCAACGATATTTTTAAGGATTATGTCTTTTTTGCAAGTTACTTTTGTCTATTTTGGATTTGAATTATGGTTTTGACCTACCAAAACAATTGTTGTGTATTTTGAATGAACTGTTGGTTGAGACATGGTTAAAAGGTTTTTGACTGCTTCTTTTTCTATTTTATGAGTTTCTCGCGTGTCTTATGCATTTCGAATTATAGAATCTTAACGGTATAAACAACCCATAAAAATCATCAAAAACACGTTAAAAAAATTTGAATTTTAAAATTTGAATATGACGTGCGAAAAACTCATAGGATGAGAAAAATAACAGTCAAAGTTTTTTGGTTTGTTATTAATAAAAAAAAAAAAAAACCATGTCGCTGAAATTTGATTACATATGAACGATCATCGTTGGGATGTAGGCTTATTGTGGTTACTTCCGGATATGAATTAAGAAAAATGATATTTGTACAATCATTTTCTAACAACTTTTTCACAACTTTCTCTCTCACATTCAGATTATGTTTTTATTCTCTCTCTTCCTTTTAATCTCTCTATTGTTTTTGGCCAATCATAGGAGAGAAAAATAAAATTGTCATGAAAGTTATAAGAAAGAGATGTACAAACATCACTTTTCATGAATTAATGTGTCAATATAAGTTTACCTAGATTATGGATCAAATACATACTAATATTCTGTCCATTATAAAAACAAAAGACATTTGTTAAAATACTCATATTCACTTTGTTACGACCTCGTTAGATAAAAGATTTCGTGACCAAGTAGAGTTGCACTTGATTTCATTTTGTTATCTCCCTTTTCTAATTTTATGATTTTGTTATTTTCCTTTCGATTATGCAAGTTGATATGCCAAGATTGTATATATAATATAACAGTGAAGCAATTCAGTTATGTTGAATAATAACAGGTTTTGGTTTCTTCACTAATTTCTCATCTATTTTCTCTCTAGAATTTCCACTCACGTAAAACGTGCCCTTTCTTCATCTCTTATTTCTTTAGGAGTTGACACTCACTCGAAGAGTGCCATTTTCTTCACTCTAAGATAATTAGAGTGTATCATGCTCATTGTAGAAACAGTTTGATGGTCTTTGCAATTGAAGAACTGATAGTGAAATAAGCCAGATGGTTATTTATACGAATCTCTTTTCCGTTCACACCATTCATTCTTCATTTTTTATTTTTTTTGCTTTCTATGTTTGATTTTAATCACTCTACTTTCTCCACATAGCTGTCATCTACTCCTCATATTATAAAACGATGGAAGTAGAAACTTTCATTGTGTGTGATATGCTTCTCCCCAATGTGCCACGATCCACAACAAGGAATGTTACGGATGTTACGAAAACATAAATAAAATTCTCTATACTATATAAGCAATGCTATGGATCTTATGAAAACATAAATAAAATTATACACTATAATTCAATCTGGTCAATTTATTCGCAAATAAAAGGAAAAACACAAGGAATGAGGTCCAAACATAAAGTGTATAATAATTTTTTTTACAAGACATAAAGTGTAGAATAATAAACATGCTACTCAACAAGAGAATAATCTACCTTATTGCGTATATGTCTAAAACACCAATCTAAGTAGGGTTGTTTTGGTTGCGGACCTGGATGTAGAGGTGGATATTGTGCAATGAGTACAATTGGAAGAATTAATTCTGGCAGTTTATCGACATCCCCTTTAAACAGTGTGTATTTTTCACATGCAACATCGATGACATACACAGAATTGTTTTCATAACCCCACATACGCGGGTTGCTCAATGCATAGTACTTTCTCTGCGGAGCATAAAATAATGCAATGTCACCTAAAGTTTTCAACTTGACATAATCCATGGTTGAGAAATCTATCTTGTACACATTAAATGTTACCTTGGACATAATATGAAGCACTAAAAGATGTCCATCACAACTAACCAACCCGACGTGTGCGTAAGAAACAAAATGTACTTGAATAGTAGTCTTCAATTCTAAAAAATTTATATTTGTAGAGTTCAAGTTGACTATCCCTATGTTGGCTTTGTTGGTGACAACATATATGGTACTCTGCAATACAACAAAGTCAACAACCTTTTGCGGTGTCAAATAAGTAACCCAACTAAAACTTCGAGATTGATAGACATGCAAATCATTAGAATCTCTACATAAAACCAGCAAGACAAATTCCTCTGAACCTCTGCAAAAAGCAAGCAAGACTTTGCAAGCAAAACAAGAGAAATCAACCTCAAAAACTGAGTTATTGATTACCATCTTTCTTCTTGTAAATGGATTAATTAGTATAAATGAATTATCCTTCCCTGTCATGATCAAATATCCGCTAGATGACCCATGATAGGCAAATCGGAAGAATTTATTGATCATCTTTGAGTGATAAACTTTATGGTGAGGTATGCTGATGAAGGAAAAAGATTTCTTAGAATATGAAGACCTTTGGAGAAGTAATGGTTCTTTGGAGAAGTAATGGTTCTTGGGATGCCATATAATTCCTCCAATAAATTTTATGAAATTTCCGCCAATTGTTGCACACGCTACCAAATTGAAAGAGGTCATCAAAATCTAACAATCTCAAAATGACTTCAAGCAAATCCCAAGGAAGTTGACAGTTCTCTACTACCTTCTTCATTTTTTTCCCTTTGTATCACAACAAATGACAACGTTAGACAATCTACGACATATTAGAAAATGAAGAGATAAAGAAATGTTTATTTGCCCATTTATTTCCAAACAAAAATAAAAGCCAACATATAAATATAAGTATAATACAATTATGTTCTATCCTCATTTTTTTTTAACGTGAGTAGTTCAGTTCACTTTACCATTCCTTAGATCATGCCACTATGTAGCATTAGCAAATAATATATAAGTAGACCAAAAAGCTAAGCCAAACTAAGTAGAACAAGTATTTGCATGTCCATACCAGAAAAACAGCCAGCAATGACCTCTATTACACCATACAAACAAAACATTAAATCAATTTGTAAAATCAGATGCAAATAACAGCACACCAAAAAGCTAATCCAAACCAAGTAAAACCAAGTTTATGCTTGTCAAAACCAGAAAAACAGCCACAAATAACCTCTATTATACAATACAACTCCTAACAAAACACTAAACCATATCGAAAAAAATCAACGGTCCATCACAGCCAAAACCAGGCACATTCTACAGCAACCTTAGTACCTTACCGTGCCAAAGAAGAGATATCAACTTTCATACTCAAATGGAAATTAACATTCTAACCGAAAAAGCTTAATTTATTAAAGGGGAATGTTAACGAGTGTTCACAGGAAACATTTGACTTTTTTAATTCATTACTTAAATGATGTATGTGGTCTATATTGTAGACCAGATCAATTACTCAATGAATTTAAAAATTCTTTTTTTTTTCTTAAAAATAGGACCGGAGGGAGTAATATTTATGAAAAAAATATGTAATCAATGCATTAGAAATCGAAATATTTGACCCTTTATTAAAAGATTTTGCATTTTATTGAACCCTACTCCCCAACAAAAAGAAAAAGGAATAAAAGACATAAAAATCAGCTTTTGTTCCATGAAGGAAGGAAAATACTCGATGGTGTGTTTTTGTTAAATGAATTTATGGATTACGCGAAAAGAAGTAGAAAAGGGTGTTTGTTAGTGAAGGTGGATTTTGAGAAAGGATATGATTCCGTTAGTTGGAATATATGATGGGAAGAATGAATCTCGATTTGGTTGGATGAAGGAAGACTTCCATATTTGGAAGCTCAATGATTGTAGTTAATTTATGGAAGCGAAGAAAGACGTGCGTCTTTCCACTAGTTATGATTGATGTAATGTCTTCTATGTAATGGGGTTGGAGTATCAGCATATGTCAAGTACAATAATCATAATAATAACTGGCGGAAGGACTCACGTCTTTTCCCTCTTTTTATTGTGTTAAACATTTATAAAACGGTGCTTTTTATGGAATTTTGATCTTTCATTTTCAAATATCAGTCTCAACCAACCATATTTATCTTTTTTAAATAGCAGCAAGAATATAAACAAATTTGAGCCACCCACCAACACCACTTATAGTGTCAAACATCTACGTAGAAGTTAAGTATAGGAGCAATGAATCAAACATGACTAGTGTATAACATTATTATAACGGAAATTTCTTCAAATGTATAACAGGAATAATAAAAAAGTGTTCATAAAATCTCTTGTTGCATAGTAGTAATAATAATAATAATAATAACAACAACTAACCAGTCTCGTGGCCTCGTTGTTGATTATCATCGACTGGAATTGGTAGTCTGATTCGACAATGCTTCATGTAGGCATTGAATCCTAAAATTAAATATTTATGCCCTTTAAGTACCTCGTTCACCCTTTCTTTGAACTCTTGAACTGGAAGTACGATTGGATGATGATCCTTCATGCAGGTCTTGAAATCATCTATGGCTTTTATAAACTCATCATACTTTTCCTTCTTCTTATCATCATGAAACAAAGCTTTTTTTACTTCTTCCAGAAATCCAATTCCAAATTCATGTGCCATGGTTTCAGCGATCGGAAGCTTATGTTGTTGTGGTAGTTTTTATTAAGTTAGGGTTTCTGATGTTTCAGCGAGAGTAAGAGTGGGCTTTGAAACCGGATGCTACTACACCCCATAAATTATGAGTTATAATTTTAATAAAAACAACAAATAAAATTATAATATTAATAAGTAGCATCCGGTTAAATATTATAATTTTAACCGGATGCTGCTACACCCCATAAATCATGTGCCATGTATTTCTTCTTTAAACATATTAATAGGCGCTTTTATAGAGCACTTGTTAGCATTTCCTTTTTTAAATGATGTTTTAAAAAAAAAATTTGATCAGATATTGGGTTAAATAACTTCTCATAAACAATCATTCTAAGTAGAGCTGTCAAAACGGAAGGCCCGACCCGTTCAGGCCCAGCCCAACCGGGTAACGGGCTTTTAAGGGCCGGGCTGAAAAGCTCTGTTTGAATATGGGCTGGAAAAATAAAGCCCGATCCCGGCCCTGTACAGGCTAACGGGCCAGCCCTGGCTCTTTTCTTTTTCCTTTTTTTTTTCTTTCTTTCCATTCTTTAAGAAATTTGATTGTTAAATATAGAGCATAAAAGCATGAACACTTAATTAAATATTTAGCGTATAAAGAGAGACATAAGAATAATAAAATTGGTTGAATGCTTCTTATAACAAGACTTAACCAATATAGTTTAGCATATTATTATTCCAACAAAACAGCCTAGCAGAAGTGCATAAGGTTTGAGATACAGAGCTCAATATTAACATACTTTTGACAAGTTTGAAACAAAACAGATCCATCATAAAGAAAGTTTGAAACGGATCCATCACAAAGCTCAATTATTAACATATTTTTGGCTCTAGCTTAAGCACTTATATAAACAAAAAATAGGCCATAAATAAACACAGCAGCAGCATATCAGATATTGTTGCAACCTTGACAAGATTATTTGATACTTTCTCAATATAAACAATTGTTTCAAAGTACTTTTCATTTCATTTATTAGATTAGTGAAGCGTTACCACTAACACAGTTAGAAGGTTCAAGGCCACTTCATTTCTAGGATTAGATTGGATCAATTTTAGCCGGGTTGCCGGGCTGCCCTCAGCCAGAACGGGCTACGGGTATTTTCGGGCCGGGCTAAAAAACCCTGAAAAAATTCGGGCTGCTATTATTCGGCCCAGGCCCTGCATTTTATTCGGGCTTTCGGATCGGCCCGACCCATTTTGACAGCTCTAATTCTAAGTGTTATCGCGATTTTCGGGTGTCAAGTCATTAATTAGGCTTGAACCTTTCAATCTTTGATATTCTCTATTTTTTCTTGGGAAGGGCAAAATTGAGAAAAAACCCTTAGATTCTAAGTTCGGGGGTCGTTTTCACTACGAGAAGGTGTTAGGCACCCGCGGTGACTATAGTACTCTATAGGAGCCGTTTTCTTAGTTTATGTCTACGCTTTATTTTTTAACGCTATTTATGAAAAAGGAAATTTATTTATGTTAAGAATGGGGGGAGAAAGTGTTTGAGGTTTTATTTTAGTGGACTTGGAGAGGTTTTGACCTCATGCCTACATACCCATTTAAGGGATCAAACTCCATGTAGTTCTCTTTCAAAAAATGTTTTTTGTGTGTTTGGTTGATTTTAGTTTTTTGTTGAAAAATGGTTTTGAAGAAGAGGAAGAGGCCTTAAAGGCATAAGAGAAGAAAATGGTGAATGGTTGGTTCAATTGTTATTAAAAAAGTCTAAGTATGAATTAGGATTTATTTGGATTTGGTTAAGAAAATAAAGGAAAAAAATTCAATGGAGTTTTGACTCCAAGGTTTGTTTGGAAAAAAAAAATTGAGTGATGGAATTTATTATTATTTTTTTGAAAATTGGTATTTGTCTAAAAATCGCGTTTCCTAAGCATACATCTAAACGGTAAACATGCAACGTGTGTGCGTGTCGGTGCTTGTGTCGGTGTATATCATTAGAGTCCATTGTCCTTTACACTTTGCCCTAGTTTACATGCTATGGTCTTGCGAGTAATTAAAAGAAAGCTAATCCACCTAAAATTATTACAAACCCATTTGATATAGAAATGAATAGAAAAATGATGCCTAAACTATGGGATGGATGAAATGTGAGATGAAATGGTTAGTATCATAAGGCATAAAAATGGTAGAAAGGTAAACAAAATTGAATAGAATAGCAAGAAAAAAAAAAGTAATGAAATGAAATAAAATGGCAAAATATACCTAAAATTGGTTATGACACTTAGACATGCACATGACCTATAATCCTCTCATCATAACAATGTAAAAGGGGTTTGATTTTGAGCTATAATGTGAGAGCAAATAGGACACATTCAAGCCAAGAATTATGACACATTTTTAAAGATATTTTGCACTTTATTTCTTGATAAAAACACACATTACTTGCAAAACAAGAAAGAAATGAAAATCTACATCCACAATCAGCAAAACATACATATGATCAGCAACACATTCACCATGAAATTACACACCAATCATCCACATCACATGCCAACATTTTATGAGAAATATACCACAAAAAAAATGCACAAACTTAGACCAAACACAAAATTAATCAAGAAAAATAACACACACATTTTTATCATTTTTTAACCATTGAAAAATATCACAAAAGCATTAAAATGTATTAAGAAACATATAACAATTTTTTAGGAATTTTTAGAGAAAAGATTAAGCACACAGAGGTTCAATTAGCAAAAAAGCAGGGTGCAGACAGCACAAAAATGCAAAAACGAAAAAAGAAAAGCCCAAACCAAAACCAAAAGATCTGGAGGCACAGGGAGCGTTGGATCAATCTAGAGGCTGAGAAAGAAAGGGAAGAACCGAAAATAAACCGGACTGGTTCAATGTTCTATATATATGCTTCAATTCCGGTTTTTTTCATTTTCTTCCTTTCCCTTCTCTCTCTTCTCTCATCTAGTGAGAGAAGCTCTCACTTCTCTCTAGAATTCCGGTTGTCTTCTCCGGCGTGGCTCCCCTTTCCGGCGCGGCGGACGGTGGTGGCGCCACCGCGCCGGAGCTCAAAACTTCTCCGATTCAATTTTTTTTTGCACTTTTAAACATCCTTTTTTGTCTACTTCTCGAATCCGAGCTTAGATTTTTCAGAAAAGGTTCGAATCGGAGTAGATCTGAGTTTGAATCTTGACAAAATTTGTTGAAAAAACGGAAGGAAAAGGAAGAGGAAAGCGAAGAGGATTACCTCTTCGTCGCTGAGGCTCTTGTTTCACGATCTGGACTCGCGACTTTCGTGATTGTGGTTCGGCCTTGTGCTTCGTCGCGTTCGAACTCTTTCTTTTTTTGATTTCTTCTTCTTCTCTGGTTCGAGCCTTTCGCGCTTTCCCTCTTCTTCTCAGGTGCGAGCCTTTCGTGATCGTGCCTGAGTCTGTTGCTAACAGCGATGGATTCGCACTGGAATTGCGAAAGGAACGGTTCGATGATGACGATTCAAGGACGAATCGCTGAGAACTGTAGAGAAATCCGAGAGATTTTTGTCGAATTCTGGTGAATTTGTGATGAATCTGTGAGTTAGGGTTTGGGATCTTTTTTCTGTGTTCTTGATGATTTCTGTTTTGATCTGTAACTGAAAGGAGAGAGATTGTGACTTCTGTTTGTGATGTGGCGTGTGATTAATGGAACCCTCTAACACTTGGCTATTTATAACCTGCCACTTGTGTTCTTGGACCAATGAGGACGGAACACCTGTAATTGGACTTATGGACATTGCTGCAAAAAGGAAAAATTAAAAGGACTAATCTGCAATTATGAAAAAAGGACTTAAAAATGCAATTTGGAAAAGTATTGGACTAAAAATGCAATTAAAATAAAATTGAATTAAAATTGGTAAATTGAACAAAACGTAAAGTGAAACCAAAAATAAAATCAACAAAAGGACTAAAATGAACCAGTTACTAAAATGAGGTATTTTAAAATACCTCTCTGCCGAAATTTTGACAGGAAAAGACCAAAATGCCCCTAGGGACTAAACTGACTCAAATTGACTCAGATGCAATTTTTGAAATGACTTTTTAATCAAAGACTCAACAGTGATTTGTACCGACAAGTTGAAAAGACTCAGAGGCAAACACAGGGACTAAAATGGGTTCCACTACAGGAAATGACCAAAATACCCTTTTGTATGATTTTTTGAAATAAAGCGCAAGAAAAGTAATGAGATGTTTCTGAGGACTCTTAAATGACTTGTAATGCAAGAAAAGACATTTTGAATGATTTTATGCAAGAAAATCGAGCTTGAACGTACTTTGAGACAGAGACAGTAGAATATGCAGATGAAAAGAGAGTAAAGATTCAGAGTAAAACAACAGCGAATTGACAAATATCAGTGTTAAAAGAGAAATTTGAACAAGTATTTTTAGGTCCAAAATCAGGGTACAACACTAAGTATTCCTTAAAAAAAAAAATCATTCTAAATATCCATATTTTTGTTTAGGATTGCATAATACAAATAGGAAAATCAAAGTACTTGACCCAAAAAATGACCACCATTGCTAACAAATGAACATATCATATTTGTTGATCGCTGAATGAACTTTACCACAAAGCCTGAAAAATGAGCAAGTGACACATACCTATGGGATGTGAAAAATATCATAATTATTTTTGTGAAAAATTGGTGTTATGTTTTACGAATGCAAGAAATGGTTTATTTTGAAACGTAAAAGTATAAAATTGTATTTTGAAGAGGTAAAGAAGACTCCTTATGACTAAAAACCTTGGAGTTTCTCTCCTTCCAAATAAGTTAAACTTAAGCCATCCAAATTAAATAAATTTTTTTAGAAAATTGAACCGTCAAATTGAAGAGCATAATATGGAGAAAACAACGGAAGAACACAAGAAATGTCTAACCACCTTAAAGCCAAAGATCAAATACTCTCAAAATATGCGCAGTCCAAAAACAAATGATCAACAATTTTTTCCATCACTCACTCATCCACAACACACAAGGTAAAATCAGTTTGTAAAATCTCAAGACAAAGAAACCTATGGATTTTTTTTTTTTTTTTTTTTGCAAATAATGTCCAAAAGAGTTGAAGCTACTTCAACTCTGCACTTGAGTCGACAACTGATAAACTCTTCTAACAATGTACATTTCACCAGGGTCAAGTTTCTAGTCTTAGTTATGGGACTCGTTTATAACGTTAAAAAATGCCGAGCAACAAATTTCAACACTCCCCCACTAACTCTTCCTCCCAAGCATGAAGTCTATTACACCACTTTCCTTCATCTTCGTCAACATTCGATCATAATTCACATGTATGTGTAACCGTCACAAATCGATCCTCAACTTACTAAAAACATCTTCTAAATCCGCATAAAGGATCACTCTTTAACTATGGATGAATCCGAAAAACTAAATTGAGCCCATTACCCACGTCCCGGTATGTGTACTTGATTTCATCCAACCAATTACCATCCCATAAGCCAACACCTTTTCTATCGCTACTAATATTTTTCCACCAAACCAACACCTTACTTCTCTTCCTTCACTCACCCTTCCTACAACCCATAATGAGCCATCAAAAATTTAACTCACAATCCCTCATTCCCTCTGGCTCTACGTGCATCCTCCTTCTCCATTTACTAAATAGAGAAAGGTTATATCGTCGTATTCTACGCACCCCTACCCTTTTTCCACTCTCAATCAAAACACACCTTATCTCACTTTACCCATGAACTTTCCTAGTTTCCTTACTTCCACTCCTTTTAAAAAAAATGTTTATAAAAAGATCAATAGATATTGGGAAAAAAAAGGTACACCGATAACGAGGACAATACATATTTCAAAACAATTATACGAGCATTCAAAGACAATTTGCTACTCTTCCATAATAAAAATTAGTAGAACGTTGGTATCATAATCGACCGTAAAGATTCATTCTTCCATATTCTTGCATCTATGTTTCTTAATAATCAACATTTCTCTTTGTTTTTTACTAACTAAAATGTCATCTGTTGAAATGTGTCTCAAAATTTATGTTGAAGTTTGGGAAAATCGTGGCACGTTTGCAGGGCAACGTGGCACGATTGGATGGTTCAGATTTTGGGTTTGTCGCTGGAAAAATCGTGGCAAAATCCAGGAGGAACGTGGCACGATGGAGGAGGAACGTGGCACGATGCAGGAGATAAGAGCAAGTATTGTATTGCTACCAACTCCATCGTGGCACGATGGGCACGAAACGTGGCACGATGCTGCGTATTCCTGAACACTATTTAAGGCTTCATTCTTCAATTTTTGAGAGAGCTTCAAGAGAGAAAAACTTGGGAATCAAAGGAGGTAACTTTAGGGTTGAGGGTCTTTGATTAGGGTTTTCTTGAGAGGTTCTCTTGGGTTGGGAAACATTGTAAACACCTTGAGTGAGTGAAAATCATTGAATGTCTTGTTCATTGGTGAGATTGGGAAAATTGGTAGAAATTAGGGTTGTTCATTGTGAGCTTTTTGAAGCTAATTTCTTGTAACCCATTTGTATCTCTTTGTAAGAACTCTTTAATAGTGGATTGGAGAGATTAATCTCTCCCCCAGATTAGGTCAACAATCTTTGGTGTGTTTGTTTCTTTTCTCTCTTTATCTTTTGCTTGTGGTTTTGAACTTTTCACTTTGATTACTATATTAGATCTAGGTGTTGTTATTATTGTTGTTACTTGTTGTTTGCTTTGATATTGGTTATTACTTTCCTTTGCTCGACACATCATAGTTTGTATTGGTCTGATTTTGAGTTCGAATTCACAATATCATCATTAGTTAAAAATTTAGAAACGTTGAGGAATTGGTCCTGCCTCCAGATTCGAAAGCCATCAAAGTTCTCTTAAACAAAAAATTTAATTAATCATTTACTCAAGTGGATTTACTTAATTCTTGTAAAAAAAATTGATTAATATTTATCTACCACCGGTATCTACGTCTCATATTTAAATTTGAATTCTTCTACAACTTTATTTATTGAATATCCAATATTTTGACATACACATTTTTAAAATAGGGTTGCCACGATTGAAATGGACTTCTTTTGTTGTGCATGCATTCCATTTTTAATTGGGTTGTCACGTGGAGGCTTATCTTAAGATTGGGAACAAAGATAGGGACATGAATCAATCTTTTTTCCCATCAAATATAGTAATATAATATTTACGGACAAAAAACAGTTCTTAATTATGGTATGATGGTATCTACAAACTGTCAAGCAGATAAAATGCCAAAAAATATTACCAAAAATATAAACAGCTAGATTAGCCCATTCAAAAAGAAAAAAAAACTAGATTATCATCTCATGAGATACTTTGAATATCCTAAAGTAAATGGAACGAAACATAATGATAATGTTGAAATATGGATCCTCTAAAGTGAATAAAGTGTAAAATGAAAAAAAAATTAAAAAATTAAGGGTTGCTATTTAAATAAACTCATGATTTTCCTTAAAAAAAATAAACTCATGATTTGTTATGAAATATATACGATATCTACTTTTAATTTATTAATTAACATTTGTCAAAAAAAATTGTTAATTAACATTTGATATTATTCTCTTTCGTGCTCATTTTATAGAGGAGTCAAATCTATAATGTTGATATAGAAAAAAAATAATTAACTTCATTGTATTATGTATAAAATTTTGATTTTGGTTGATCAATAAGCATAATGTTGGTACTCCTTCCAAAAAAAAAAAAAAAAGCATAATGTTGGTACTTGTTCAAAAAAAAGTAAGCATAATGTTGGTACTGTTTTTTTAGGGGATACAGTTAGTACTCTTATAGGTATATCTTGTAGCAATTGATTGTCGACATTTAATCCTTTTAGGAATATTGCATTATGATATGTAGGGAGCGGTGTTCGAACTTCAGACAACCCACTTATTCATCTTAAAAAAGGTGAATTCTAACCACTAAGCTACTCGACTAAAAGAAATCTTATTTTAATTAATAGTTTTTTTTTGGAGCAATTTTATCAATAGTACTACGGTGCCTTTGCCTTCGATGCCTTTGGATGCCTTTGTTAATTTTTGTTTCTATCTCTCTTAACCATTCATTCTCTTTCATCTAAAAAATTTATTTTAATCATTCATCCAACATTTTCTCTCATCAAAAAAGAACCAAAGGCACCGACGAAAAGGCACTGAAATGCCATCCATGATTGGAAATCTAATGTTGTTTCGAAAATTATGTAAAACATGAGTTAACCTAAAAAAAAATACTCCGACACAAAACAATGCTCCTACCATTCTAAAACTTTAGTGGTTTTGATAGTTTTGTTTTATCTTAAAATAATGAATGTTTTAAAAAGTCAATGTATAATTCTCCTAAAAAAAAGTCAATGTATAATTCTGTAAAAAAGTCAATGTATAATTTTGACTTGTTTTGAATTTTTTTTAATTACTTTTATATATTCTTTGTAGTGAAATATTTATATGTTTCAAATTAGAAAATATAAGAATTTGTATAACCGTTAATAATAAATAACAAATCGAACACTATTTATTTTGATACCAATATATGAATTATTTTAAACAATTCTGAAAAAACTATAAAATTCCAAATATGTTTTTTGACCTTTTTCTTTGACTATTTTTTTTTTTTTTTTTGTAATTTGACTAAATATTTTTTGACTTACTAGTTATTAGAATATACCAAATTTTTATAGAAATTGTCCTCCGCGTGGTATGGAATCTCTCATCCTGAGAGATAAGCTTGGAACTTAATTTTATTTTTTTTCTTTTTTTTTTCTTTATTTTTTGCCTCGTTGCATTGTAACACTATAAAATAAATAAATATACCAAATCTATATAGATTATATATGGGCTAAGAACAAGAAACTATACTTTTTTGATGAAAAACAAGAAACTATTTTTAGACAATATTTATTCACAATAATTTCTTAGTAAAACCACCTCCCACCTTCCTCAACAAACGGTTGACACATCACGTACTCACAACACTACTCCAATCACTTCAAAAATTAAACTGTTTCTTTCTCAAATTAATTTTGCTAAAACTGTTTAAACACCAAACTAATTTATTTTTTTAAGGCAACTATATCTTTCTTTGCACACAAAATCTTAATGGACCGTTTTCATGTTTAGATTAATAATAATAACTCCTACTAAACTAAATTATACTACAAATAACCTTAATTTCCCCAACTTTTGTGTTCCTTTTCTCCCCTTTAATACAAACATTAACGTTTTCTTAAAAAAGATAGCAAATCACCAAACTTCCTTTCTTACTTAATTATAAGACTCACTTACCATACTTGTAATCCTTGTATAACGAACTTTCACATGTAATAATTATTATTTATTTACAAATACTCTACAAATTTGTAATTAGGAAACATAAATTTGTTTTGACTCTTCTATTATTGTTTTGACTCTCCAATTGTTTTGAATTTTGACTCTCCTATTATATCATTAAATTTGGGCTAAATTACCTTTTTGGTCCTCTAACGTTTATTTGAATAAAATTAACAGAAAATGACTAAATGTAGTAAGAGTGAGAAACTTAGAGGACCGAAATAAATCAATTTTTAGTTAGAAGACCAAAAAAGTAATTAAACATTAAATTTAAGATAATCATGTAAAAGTAGCACACGTTCTAGATAAATATATTACTACATACTAACAAAATACTCTACAAATTTGTAACTAAGAAACATAAATTTGTTTTGACTCTCTTATTATTGTTTTGACTCACCATTGTTTTAAATTTTGACTCTCCTATTATATCATTAAATTTAAGGTAATAATATAAAAATAGTAAGAGGCGATAAAGCGCTTGTATGTTTAAACGTACAAAAATCGACATTATATTTCGACAACTCAAATTTATGTTGATGTCGTATTACGATGATGATATCTAAAAATGTATTAACAAAAAAATTCTTAAACTGAGGACTCTATCTTTCATTGCCTCTAAACTTCTAAACAATCTTGAACAAATTCTCATATTATATTTAGTTAACCCTAATCTAGACTCACTCTCGTACCACCCTACCCTTAACCCCACCCATAGTGATATTAACCCAAAACCAAACCATAACTCTAAAATTAAAAACTCATTAACAAGAGTGTATTCAAAGTCACTACATTCACACACAAAATACCCAAACTATCCTTTCATTTTCATTCAAACACACCAACATTAAAATATTCAAACATTAAACAAAAACATAACAAAAAAACATAAAAATAAAAACTCATATTTTTTTTTTTTATGAGAAATACATAGTCATTACATTCATTTTGACCAAAAAATTGGTTTTACATTCATGTATATTCATATATTATACTCTTGTTGAATTTCAATTGGTTATATAAGTTATATTTTCTCTTCCAAAAAAACATATAAGTTATAATTTCCACCCTATCTCTCTCTCATCTCTCTTTCTCTCTCTCCAAAATCCAGCAACCTAGTAAGAAAGAACAAGAACATCAAAACAGAACACACACACACATAAAAGAAAAAACCATTTTTTCCACAAAAAAAAAACACCTTAAAACACAACCACACCAACATCAAAAAAATCAAAATTTTCAAACACCCACATCTCAAAATCCAATCTTTCTTCAATCTAACATCATAAACAACAAATTGGTGAAGAAATCCTCAAAAGGGTTTTCTTTTTCTGTGATTTACATCAGAAAAAGAAACCCCAACAACAATCTCAAACACAATGAAGAAATTGAAGAACTATTACATGCACTTCAAAAACCATCATCATCATCATCATCAATCACCAGAAAGAAAATGGATTTTCCCACTTGCAATTGGTTCAATTCTCTCTCTTTTTCTTCTCTTCATTGCAACACTAACATCACCACAAGGCACACACATTCTACCATTTTACCGTTCCATTTCAGCTTCATATTCAGTTTTTGTTGAAAATAAAATCAAGCCTTTACCAGTTTCAACCCTCCCTCCACCACCACGTCTTGCTTATTTAATCTCCGGCTCCGCCGGAGACGGTGGTTCTGTCAAAAGGGTGCTTCTTGCTATGTATCATCCACATAACCGTTATGTTGTTCATCTTGATCTTGAAAGTTCTGCAAAAGAACGTGCGGATCTGTTTGAGTTTGTGATGAATCATGAGTTGTTTAAGAGATTTGAGAATGTTAAGATGATTACTAAGGCGAATCTTATTACTTATAGAGGTCCTACTATGGTTGCTAATACTCTTCATGCTGCTGCTATTTTGTTGAAGGAATGTGGTGATTGGGATTGGTTTATCAATCTTAGTGCTTCTGATTATCCACTTGTTACTCAAGATGGTTTGTGTTTTTTTCCTTCAACTTTGTGTTTAAGTTTTAGTTTAATTTGTTGAAATTTAGACAGATTTAATGTTATTGATGTTGGTTGTGGAGATTAGTAGAATGATATCTTAGGTTGAGGATTGAAATTTAATATTTTGTATGTTTTTTATGTTTGAGGATTGAAATTTAGACAGATTTATGATGTTTGGTTTTGAGGATTGATTGCTATGTTTGTGGTTGTGGTGATTAGTAGAATGAAATCTTAGAATGAGGATTGAGGTTTAGAATTTTGTATGTTGATAATGTTTGGTTTTGAGAATTGATTGCTGTTTTTGTGGTTTTGGTGATTAGTAGAGTGAAGTCTTAGGATGAGGATTGAAGTTTTAATTTTGTATGTTTTTTATGATGTTTATGTTTTTTTTTCTCTTTCAACTGTGTTTTTGATTCATTGTTTAAGGTTAAGTTGAAATTGAGACAGTTTAATGTAATTGATGTCGCGAAAACATGGTTTTGGAGATTTGTAGAATGAAATCTTAGGTTGAGGATTGTTATTTAAGATTCTGTATGTTTTTTTATGATGTTTGGTTGTTCTTTTGTTTAAGGTTTAGTTGAATTTGTTGAAATGGAGACAGATTTAATGTTATTGATGTCGCGAAAATGTGGCTGTGGTGATTAGTAAGAAGAAATCTTATATTGAGGATTGAAATTAAAGATTTTGTATGTTTTTTTATGATATTTGGTTTAGAGAATTGATTGTTGTTTTTGTTTTGTTGGTTTTGGATGAGTAGATCTGCTTCACACATTTAGCTTTTTGCCGCGCGATCTTAATTTCATCGATCATACCAGTGACATTGGATGGAAAGAGTGAGTTTTCTTTTCATTTATCCATTATTGTTTCCTTGCTTTATTTTGGGGATGGAGATTGATTATTTTATGCGTTTGTGTTGTTTGTTAGTCATCAGCGTGCAAGGCCTATAATTGTTGATCCGGGGTTGTACATGAATAAGAAGCAAGATGTGTTTTGGGTTACGCAGAGAAGAAGTAGACCAACTGCTTTCAAGCTTTTCACAGGTGAAGATTCTTTTTCTTGTCTGCTTGATTTATGTCTCCTTTTTTTTTTTTTGCTTTTCCAATTTTCGTTAATGGTTTTATGTGGTTCTAGATATTCCTCAATGTTGTGTAGTGGTTTTGTACTTTTTTGAACATTATCAGTCTATCTTACGAGGCTTTTCGATTGAAATGAGTTTATGGTACATCACTTGTGAAAAAGTTTAATTAGCTTCTTTTTCGGTGTTCGCAGAGAAGTTAAATGAGAAAATCAAGATAAAAAACTAACTTCAACTTATACAACTTTATTGAACATTGTCTTATCTTATGGAACTTTTCAATTGAAATGAGTTTACGGTACATCACTTGTGGAAAAGTTATTAGCTTATTTTCGGTATTCTCATAGAAGTTAAATGAGAGAGTTTTGAGAAAGTTGAGATCAGAAACTAATGTCAACTTATACAAGAAGCTACTATTCCAAAAGTTCAGTTTTTATAACTTTTGGAATATTTTGAATAGATTGTGAGGAAATTAAAGTGTTCATTGTTAAGAAACTTTTTGTATTCATTTCATGTTATCATTAGTTCAATTCTTTGCGAGGCAATTAAAGCTTATGAAACTTTTTGTTGTATTCATTTCATAGTGTCACAAGTTCTGTTCTATGTTTTATGTGTCTGTCAGAAAGAGTCACTTGTCGTGACTATGTAATTACCTTTTCTGATTGTGCTAGGTAGTACGCAGCATGACCAATTTGTGGTACATACTTTTCAACTGTATTAACTCTTGCTTTCTATTATTAATTAATTTACTCCATTTAGGATCTGTTCTTCATCCTAGGAAAATATTGATGCAGTATCGGTTTTACATAGGGTCGGTTTTAAATCGGATCCTAAGCTAAGTGAGCTGTGATAAATGTAGCTGGTACATTTCTGTTGTACGTTGTATCATAGATCCATTTTCAGTGCTTTGAAATTCTTTTATTTGCTAATTTTGAACTAATTTGTTTATTCTTACAATTTCTATGCGCCGTTACTAATATACCTTGATGATTTTGATGTGTGAATTATGTGTCAATTGACTAGTTCACGTATACTTTTTGTTATAGTAATATATGCAATCCCTGGAATTTGAAAATACTTAGAAGTTTGGTTTATATGCACTAAAGACGCAAGCAAATTATAATATATTGATGACCTAAAACTTCTGTCTTGTTAGGTTCGGCTTGGATGGTACTCTCTAGACCTTTCGTCGACTACGTCATATGGGGATGGGACAATTTGCCGCGAACTGTTCTCATGTACTATTCGAATTTCATATCTTCCCCTGAAGGATACTTCCACACAGTTATTTGCAATGCTCAAGAATTCAGAAACACAACTGTCAACAGTGATCTACACTTCATTGCATGGGACAATCCTCCTAAGCAGCATCCTCACTACCTCACAGTTGCTGATATGAAAGTTATGACCGACAGCAACGCTCCCTTTGCAAGGAAGTTCCATCGAGAAGATCCTGTTTTGGACAGAATCGACACCGAACTATTATCCCGAAATCCTGGAATGCCTGTTCCTGGTGGTTGGTGCATAGGAAGCAGGGAGAATGGGACCGATCCTTGCTCGGTAGTTGGCAACACTACTGTCCTTAGACCAGAAAACGGTTCAAAAAGGCTCGAAACGTTAATCACCAAATTGATGTCGAACGAAAATTTCCGGCCTAGACAATGTGTATGAGACAAACCAACATGCAAAAAAAAAAAATGGTCTTGTTTGAGATTATTTAACCTGCCACTTGCTGTGTAGTTTATATATGTGCAAGTTTAGTTAGCATGATCATTGAATTAGTGTTTCTTTCTAGTAGAAGAAAGAAAATAGTTAAAGTATACATGTTTGTTTTGTCTTTAAATTTGAGAAGTAAAAAATGAGACACATTCAAGTGCAAAATGAAATTTATTACAAGGTTTGTTGAATCATAGATTGTAATGTATGGTGTATATGAGACATGAATCTAGCTCTTTCAATTGCCTTAGACTTCAATCATGCATTTCAGTGACCACTGATTTGATGATACTCTACTTTTGTTATTCTCTTTTACATGTGAAATAAGGATGATGCCATGATGGGAATCTTGGGATGTGGTGTTGGTGGAATGTGTATATTCATTTGTTTTTTGCTCTTAGTTGAATATCTTTTAGTTTCTTAACTTATTTTTTTTAACAAGCCAATATGAGATATAATAATAACAAAGGTACTTTGACCTGCACAAGCTGTACAAAGATGGAAGCACCTAAAAGATACAAGTTTCTTAACTTATTGAGTTTAATTTATGATTATTGCTAGCAACACTCTCTCAAACACTCATTTCATTATTGGTTTAAATCAAGGTGGATCTAACCAAGTTGTTTGGGCTCCAGTGGCAAGGAGCTCATTCCAAGGACGTATTTCGGGAATATCGGGTTCGATTCCCAGGGGGAACAACGCACGAGTCGGATTAGTCGCTCACATTTGGTGGGTCGGAAACCGATGTGAAAGTAAAAAAAAAAAAAAATTCAAGGTGGATCTCACATATTGGAAATAGGTTCCACTTAATATGGTGGGACATACAATAGTTTCATCCAATAACAGAGTGAATATTAGAGAGAGTGTTGAAAATAGAGTATCCCTAACATTACTCTTAATTTATATACACTTTCAGCGACGTTTTATATACAAAAAATAATATTTTAACATCTATTTTACAATAATTGTTTATGTACATGGGAGTATTTTTGTAAAAGCAAAACAAAAAAAACTTCAAAACACTGCCAATATATCATATGACTGTTTATTTGGACAACATATTTATGGGTTGTTGGAAAAGTTATTGCAAAGTTGACGTTAGTATATACTCTTTATACATACATCTAATGATGTGTGGTTACATCTTTAATGTGTTAAAAACATTGTTATATCTCATTAATTGATGTGACAACATATCATTTCATGCATATGTAAAGCTTTTTTACATTGATAGTGTGTAACGATTAAACTTTAACTTATTTATGAGGTTTAATAGGATAGAGAAAACATATTTGCATTTTTTTATTGTCAAATAGTCCAGTGGTTAGAATTCACATTTTTTTAAGGTGAATAAGTGGGGTGTCCAGGGTTCGAACTCCAACCACTACATATAATAATTTATGTCCCTGCCAACTAAGTTATGCTCACGAGGACTTTTTATTTTATTTTTTAATTTAACATTTGTGAAAGTTTGAAGAGCATCTTATTTAAGATCCTAAACATATGGAAAATATATCTTATAAGCAGTGACAAAGAGAATTTTAAAATTTGATAAACGCACTATCTACGGTTAAAGTATCTTAGAACAAGTCCCGTTAACTTAACTCAGTTGATAAGGACTCAGTTGATATGGACAAAAATATGCAAGGTTCGGAGTTCGAATCTCGACCACCACAAAAAAAAAAAGTATCTTACAGTAAATATATAACTTGAGATTTTCATTGTTCCATTTTTTATCAAGTAGTTTAATGACTATAAATTCATTTATTGAGGTCAATAAGTGGGGAATTTAGAGTTTAAACTCCGCTCCTGTTGTATATTGCAATGTCTCAACCAACTAAGTTATGCTCACAGAAACCATTATCCCATCCTTTTGTAGATAGATAAAATAACAAATTATAAACTCATACATACAAGTGAAAGTGTCAAAGTGTGAACCCCGATGGTGTTTTTGTTGAATAATTTCGACATTTTTGTCTCTTTTTTATGACCATTTTCATAGTTTTAAATACATTTTTTTTTACCCATATACTCTTATTTATGTTATATTTTTTTTTGTCTCCAACTTGTAGTAAATACTAGTATAGTAGTATGATAGAAATGTAAACTCTTTCTCTGTCTTTAAAGATAAATTTATACAATAATACTAATCGTAACAATTTTAGTACTACTACTAACTTTTAAATTTCTGTGAAAATGATCGATATTTATGAACATAAATAGTCAAATACCATGTCATCAAAAGCTACCACATTGTGTAAATTGATAAAAAAGACTAACTTGAGTTAACTTTATTTTTAAGTTAAAGGATTAAAGTAACTCTTTTTATTATAAATTAAAGGTGAAACTTGTACCACAAATAAATTAGAAACGTAAAAGATTTTCGAGCCTTTTTTTATATGGAAACTCTTTTATTTCGTCCTTTAATCGTTGCATCCTTGTAATGCTTTGGTGCCAAACAAACCCATTGAAATAATTTCTATCTAATTTCTAAATATTGTTACATCTATAGTTGACTTGACTTCATTTATTTTCCTTTCACTTAGTTTTCAACAATTGTATAGGACACGTCAAATTAATTGTCTATATATGATTGTTCAATTTAGCCACTAATTTCTACGTGTCGATTTTGGTCATTGATTGTGTTGTGTTGATATGATGTGGAAGGATTGATGAGAAGACTATACTATGCCTACTTTATAGTGTTTATATGACTTTGAAATATTCTTCATTATTTAGGCCTCCATTATGGTATAATTTCGACGTGTTTTAGGGGGGTAGTCATCATAGCTTACAAATTGTGTCTTAAATAGAGCCAATCTTGGTCCTTACATTGGAAGAAAGGTGTAGCCTAAGATGGCTAAATGGATTAATGCTATTGTTTATTTATGGAAAAATTTATGATAATTACCTAACAAACTAATTCACACCACCTAATTTTGGTGTTATTCTTGCTCTCTCTCAAAAAAATTTCACATGTTTTTGAAAGAGTATAATTTTAAGGTACATAAGTGGTGTTGTGAAAGTGACTTAAAATTGAGTTTTTGGAAGTGCCAATTCGGTGGCCGAATTAGCAAAATTGGTGGTCGATTTTGCTCTGTTTTTTTGGCTTTTGGTTCGACAATTTTCGGTGGCTGAATTTGACAGCAGGATATAAAACATAAACGTATTTTCGAGCCTAGATTGTTGTTTCAGTTTTTTTATGATACTTTTACTATAAATATAGACCTTGTATCAAAGTAAACCATGAGATAAAAGGGGCTGAAAACAAGGGTTTGGAAGGCAACACAAAACTAGGGTTTGTATAGAGTTTGCTCTTGGCAACAAACACTAGGGTTGGGGTTGATTCACCTTGGGAAACACTATTAGGATTGAGTCTCTTGGTCACGTGAAGAGATTGAGACTTTGAGTAGAATTAGGCTGGAGATTTATTTTTGTAACCCATTGATATCTCTTTTGTAAAGTTACTCATCATTATAGTGGAACGGAGGGCTGCTCTTTCCCCCCAGACTAGGTCAGTTTTTGACCGAACTGGATAAACAAATTTCGTGTGTTCTCTCTTTCTTTCTCTCGTTGTTTTCTACTTTTGACTTGTATTTATAACTTCCATACACTTTATTTGGTTGCTCGATTATTACTTGCTCCACACATCAAATATTTATCGGTGTGATTTTTCATTGAATTCACAACACATATAGATTATTTAATACTATAATTTCAGGCGACATGGCGTACATTCAAACTCATATTTAAAAGTGGACAAAGTTTTTACCTTCAATTTTTGTGTGTGTTTCTAACGGTAACAGGTATCTCCACATAAATAATCATATTTGAGACTAAATGTGAATACTTCTATCTAAAATTTGAACATTAATTTATTATAGAGAAATGCTACTTGTCCCGACAAATGGTATCACCAATGAAGACCAAATCTAACCGTTCAAACGTGGTCATGATGGATTAACTATGATTTTTTCTTGATAGATAGGGTTGGGAATAGGCCAGGCCAGGCCAGGCTTTGATAGGCCTGAGCCTGGCCTACGAAAATTTTTGCAGGCCTGAGCCTGGCCTATGGCCTTTCATAGGCCTATTATTTTGGCCTGACCTGACCTATTTAAAAGCCTGGCCTGGCCTGAAAGCCTATTTACAGGCCTACTTACTATTAAAGTCACTAAACATTCCATTTTATCTACTTTTAAATAGGCTTAATAGGCTTCAAAGCCTATTCCAGTGTAAGATTTGTCTATCACTATAAGGCCTTAAAAACATATTTCATTATAAAGCTTTAAAGCCTATTTAAAAAGTCCACTATGAAGCCTAACATGCATAAACAGGCCGGCCTATTAGGATTCATAGGTTTTTTTATAGCCTAAGCCTGACCTATTTACTTAAATAGGCTTTTTAAAAAGCCTAAGCCTAGCCTTTTTAATAAACAGGCCAGGCCAGGCCAGGCTTAAACAGGCCAGGCCATAGGCCCCTGTAGGCCGGCCTGGCCTATTCCCAACCCTATTGATAGATAGCAACTCTCTTTATTGTATTGTGAGTGTTTAATCCTTTCGAATAGTTTAATCTTGTTGGTTCTTTTAATCTTTATTTATCGGATGAATTTAGTGTAAATTTAAGGTCCACTTTCAAGTTTTTTTTTTTTACAACAAGAAATGTAAGTGTGCAACATACACAATCTACTCCATCAATCATGCCATGAATCAAATATAAAAACCTGGTGTAGAAAGTTATAACCATGTCAATTAGTCAAATTTTGTTGACACTTTTGCAAAACTAAATTGAAACAAAGAAGATAAATTAATATTTTGAAACTAGAAATTAAGATAAAGATCCAATGGAATAATTTTACCTTTACTTAAATTATAGGAGTCAAACTACGAGAAAAGCAGAAAGAAATATCATCCAAATGACAATCGAAGCTAAGAAGAAAGTAGGGAATGATTGTTAGAGAAAATTCTTAGTTTGATTAATATAAAATTAAGTATTAAGTGATATTTCCGAAACATAGCTCGGTTGGTACACACATTGGATTATATATGTAGGACCATATTTCGGATCTCTAATTGCTTATATGTGAAATTTTAACCACTAAACTATTTAACAATTCCTTCAAAAAAAACTACTTGACAAAAAAATATATTTATTGGAATATTTAGAGAAGTCTAAATTTATATTTTGGATCCTTTTAATTAAAGGGAAATGCTAACTGGTGCCCCGGGCACTGGTTAAGGGTATGAAAAATGAAATTATACAGTAGTTAATGCATTGAAATTGTATAATTAATTTATAATAATGTCAAAAACAGTTTTCTTTTATCGTAATAATTCTCTTTTATGGTATGCTTAATCAGTGTCCCGAGGGCACCGGTTAGCAGGCCCTAAATTAAATTCCATCTCTAATTATTTTCTTCTTTCAAAAAAAAATCTCTAATTATTTTCTGCCAAGTGTATAGATATATTTATAAGTACATTTAGAAAACTTTAGAGTTATTTATAAGATCTTCATTTACTTCTAGATATTTTCTGCTAAGTATAGTGGGGTTGTTAATAAGTATATCCAGACTTTAGACTTATTTCTAAGATCTTTTGACACTATTCTCTAATTTAATGAACTTCTATATTTTTACAGATATTATATCTCCTCTAAATAACTCTAGATTAATATCAATTTTAATTACTCAATGTGTGTTTGCTTTCAATTTTGAAGAGTCAAAATTTATTATACAGAGTATAATTGATTTTGACATTGTTAGATGTTTTGGAATAGAATTAATTCGGCTTTTAACATATATTTTGAAACTTTTATCATTAGAATTGATTTATAATCTTAAAACTTTTTCAACATACTTTTATGCCAATGTATCTAAATGTAAATACTTTTTTTTGTTCAACTCACTAAAAGAACAATAGCCTTATATATGCCACAAAGAGATCTTAAACTAGTGGAATTTAAAAAAGAGACTTTTGCCCATAGAGTCCTTCATCGTGATGACATTATCTGTGTTGATTTATAATTAGAATTGATTTATAATTGTAGGAGAGTCCTTTCATCATGATGGCACTATTTGTGTTCGCAGGTGTGGCTGCCTGGAGACCACGAATCACATATTCTTTCGATGCAATTTATGTGGTAGCTTATGGCATCTTGTTTATCAGTGGATTGGTATCAATTTTATATCTCCGGAGTCCGTCAGTGAACATATTCATCAATTTGGGCATTTGGCGGGATTACCGCGGTTTACTCATTCTTTTCTTCAAGTGATCTGGCACGCAGGCTACTGGGTCATTTGGAAGGAAAGAAACAAGAGAATTTTTTCACATACTGCAAAGGATTTGGTTAATTTATTGGAGAACGTTAAGTTTTTGTCTTTTTCTTGGATGAAAGCTAAAATGCTCACTTACGCTTTCAGTTATACTGACCGGTGGCGGCACCCTTTATTATGTGTGGATGTCATGGAGTAGCTTTCTCCTTTACTATTTTATTTTTTGGAGTGCTTGTTTTGACACTAGACTTTAACCTTGTAATTTGTTGGGTGATTCTCTTTTGCACACCTTATGCGAGATGAATCACCTTTGATGATTTAATTCCATTTTGATTTCTTAAAAAAAAAAAAAAAAAAAGAGACTTTTGCACTTTGGTTGTTAGTGATCTAGTCGTTTTTAGAAAATGTGCAAGGTGAATCAGGATATCTTAGTAGGTGGATGTTCGAGGTCTCTTTTCCGTTATAGGAAATATTTTTTTTTTTTTTTTTTGTAGTGTTTAGGGTTCGAACATCAGATCTTGCATATATTATATACATTATCCTTACCAACTAAACTAAGCTCGGTGACATTATTCTTTATTATTTGGTGTTGTTTGGTTGTTTAATCTAATTTTTGTGCATTTGAATTAAGTTATGTTTTGGGATGTAACTTAATGTCATGTGATGCTCTAAAGGTTAAATTAGATCAGCATTGTATTTGAACTATGATGTATTACTTTTGCATTTAGTTAGAGCACATGATTGATTGTCATCTTCAACCATTTTTCTTTTTACAAAAGGAAATCAAACCATTACATTCATAAATGTTAGAACAACTTCATAAAAAAAAGTGTTAGAACAAACTAGAGATATCTCCAAATTCTGAGGCATTTCTATAAGGTGTCTTTTTAAAATTAACTAGCAACGTCTTTATAGTCAATTTTTGCTATTACACCAAATAATTTAGAAGTTTATTTGTGGATGTGTATCTTTAAGCAAAAAGTCGATCGGAAGCTACGATTCAATCAAATTTTACACATAAAAATAATCTATCAGAAATTACAACCCAATTAGAAGCGAATTTGAGATGTTTAAAAAGCAACTATCTACAACAAGAAGTTAAATTTGGCCTAAATTTTGAATGGGCCACTCATGGGTCATATAAGTGTGCTGGCAACAGTCAGTAAAGTTAGTGATGAGCTTTTTACACTTCCTAATTCTCTTATAGATGTACACATTTTAGAAAAGAAAGTGAAAATATTGCTCCTAAAAATTATTTGATTTTTTTTTACTAACCTAAAAGTTATTAGATCAATTTATGTAGAATTTTGCGAATCATTTATATCATGTATCACGACAAAATACATTTCTGTAAAATAAAAATTATGTAGTAGTGGGTCTAAAACCTTGGGATATGTTGAGAGTGGAGAAGAGGATTTTGAAGGACTAATTCCATATTTTTGTATATATTTGACATTATAAAAAAATGAAAAAAGAACATGATAAATAATCATATAATATTTCATTCACACTTAATTTAGTTTTAAAATATTTTATAGTATCATTAATTATAAAAGTTTCATTAATGATTGTATTTCACCTTTGAATGTATTTTGTCCAAATTAACTCATTGGTTAAATTTTCTAAAAAGCAAACTAAGTAGTAGCCCACAAATTACTATGACTACATCTAAATTTTCTAAAGTATACATTGCTAATGGTATATATATACTTAAAGAAATTAAAGAATAAAAACAATTTTTTCAAAAATAATTACAGCAATACAACCTGTAAATATTTCTTTGGCAACAATCCAATTTTTCTTTTTATTTACTTTTTACTCGTATCTATTTTAGTGTTTCAACATCTTAGCGTTTCAACTCTCCAACCTTACAATTTTGTCATCTTTCTCATATTTTAACCTAAGTTTTTAGTATAAATATGTAGAACTCTTTAAGCAACACAAACCACTATCATCTTCCTTCAAATTTGATATCATGGCTGCTTAGCCATTTCTCATTTTTATCTTTTGCTTAAATATATGATTTGGTTATTATTTTATTATTATTATTATTATTGCACTTGTCTGTTTATCTAATTGGACCATTTATCTATGTTGTTTTTATTTAGGCTAGCAATGGTTTGTTAGAGTTTATAACTTTACATGACTACGTGTATTTGCTTCATTATCATTTATGTAGAATGAAAAATTTATTTAAGAAGACTAAATATTAATTTAAATAATCTAAAATTGATGATACATATGAAACGATTGGCTCATATGAGACTTCTGTTTAATCAAAGTTTAAGTCACTGTCACTCACCAATTTTACATATTCAATATCTTGTTATCAAATCAATAATCTCTTTTTATCTTGTGAAAAAGAAATCAATCTCTTTTTATCATATTACAATTCTTTTATCAACTAATGGCAAATTAATATTTTCTTTGAAATCAACAAAAAAAAATAAAAAAACCAACACACAATCACTTTCTACCGAAAAATTATGTAGTTTTGAATTCTTCATCTCACCAGGAGATGCTTAAGTGCAAGAGACCACTCTTGCCAAATACAACAATAAAACTTTTATATTTTTCTCTTTATTAAATTATATGTTTTCATTTAAAAATTGAACTTTAATTTTTATTAAATAATATAGGAGCAATAAACATTTTAAAGTTAGCATAGAATTTTGAACAAATTATTTAGAGGCAAATTTTCGAACGATTGTTGTAGCGTGTTAATATGGGAACGACAATTTTTATTTGAATTTTTAAGAATTTTTCCTATCTCATAAACATTGGTGACCACTACATTATTTTTTATCAACCTTCAAAATTTAGGTCAGTGATTGATATCAAGAGGGGGTGATGAGTTTGTGATGGAGTCTCATAACATCAACTTTTTTTCTTCAACAAATTTTCTTGGAGTCTTGGATTTTCTTCCATGGCAGAGATATATCTTGAGTTTTTTTTTTTTTTTCCTTCAACATACTATTTTTGTTTATTTACTTTATCTTACGTCTCGAATTTTCTTCAACACAAGTCATATTTTTCCTCTTTCTTCAATTTATTTCCCCCTCATTTTCGTTGCATTTTTAGTACTTTTATTTTTGCCCTGATAAATATTTTTATTTAAATAAGAAACGTTCCACGATGGAAACTCTTATTATAACACATTGATGTCAAGTAACTCAACTCTAATGGTGTCAAACATTTGTTCTTGGAAGATTATGCCCCTACTACATACATCATCATCTCTCTATATTGTTTTTTTTCCTTTTGATTTACATTCGATTATGTTGTTTTCTAATTTCAAAATCACCAAAATGTCAGTTTGACATCACTTAATGATATCATTATATAATAATAGAAAAAGCACAACAACTATGTGCAAATTGTACATTTCAGAACATTTCCACTTTATCACACAACAAAACTGCAGTGATATGGGACAATGAGACTATATAATTTGCATCGCTTGATTCAAATAATCCAAACAATTCAAATGAGAAAATATAAGGATCAACTATGACTTGCAACTGGTTGGTATCTTGGCGATATTATTTACTAGATGAAATTTGATAAAAATTTCATATCACACATTTGCATTTACCTTCAAAAGGTAAATGTGAAATGTGTGATATGATCTGTTTATTCATTTCATTTTGCATATAGCGGCGCCAATGATCAGTCAATTACTTAACACAATTGATACTGAGATTTTTTCAATAGTTTGGATAGAAAGAATTCAGTCATTGTGAATCTTACAATGTTATCATCCCATAACACAATATAAATTCTCTTGTGTAATCACTAATTCGTCTTGAATAGCACGGTTAAATGCACTAATGACACATGATATTGTGGTGTTTTTCTAGTTATAATATCAATGATCACATCGTCCGTTTAGCTTGGACTCATAAAATGACCTACCATAGGAGGTATCAACCAGGAGTTTTTTTTTAAATTTTTTTTATCAAGTTTTTATAGAAAAGGGTATAGGAGAAGAACATGGTATTCCATCCATCTCTTTCTCTTCATCTTTTTGTTACTCTCTCCTCCACTTCTCTGCTTCCCAAACGCCCGTATGTCTACCCATCATCATTTATCTTTTTCCTTCATTCCTTTTACATTAATTTCCCTTTTCTTTCTTTCTCTCACTAAAACCCTCCCTTAAATTATATTTATAATCTTCACCACCGTCACAACCCACATCTTAACATAATTATTTACCTTTTCATAAATACATCCGGTGCGTACAAGAAACAAAAGAGAAATGAAAAGTCCTTAAAACGATGGCCTGTTAAAAAGCAATATTGTTGTCTAATACTTTTTTTAGCAAGATCTCAGTGCATACCAATATTGATGTAACAATCAGATCTAGAAATCATTCATTTCCCATTATCCCATGGATTTTTATTTTAATTTTAAAGAGTTTTTCCAATGTTATTCGTATCTCATAAACTTTGGTAACGACTACATTATTTTTTTATCAACCTGCAAAATTTAGGTCAGTGATAGATGTCAATAGGGGGTGATGAATTTGTGCTGGAGTCTCATAACATCAACTTTTTTTCTTCAACAAATTTTCTTCCAAGGCAGGGATATATTTCGAGAACTCAAATTTTTTTTTCCTTCAACAGACTATTTTTGTTTATTTGCTTTGTCTTGCGTCTAGAATTTTCTTCAATACACGTCATATTTTTTCCTCTCTTGCCTTGATAATAATTTTTTATTTAAATAAGAATCGTTCCACGATGGAAACTCTTACTATGACACATTGATGTCAAGTAACTCAACTCTAATGGTGTCGAACTTTGCTACATATTCTCACAACGTTGTCCCCCCACCCCCCTCTCATTATTATTTTTTTCCTTTTGATTTACATTCAATTATGTTGTTTTCTAATTTCAATATCACCAAAATGTCAGTTTGATATTACTTAATGATATAATAATAATAATAATAATAATAATAATAATAAATAAATAAATAAATAAATAAAAGCACAACAACTAAATGTGCAATTAGTGCAGATTGTATATTTTAAAACAATTCCACTTTGTGACACAATAGGAATGCATATAGTGATATGGGACGATGAGACCATATAATTTGCATTGTTTGGATTCAAATAATCCAAACAATTCAACAAAGAAAAAATATTAGGATTAACTATGACATGGCATCTAGTTGGTTTCTTTTTGATAAAGATTTCATGTCATGAATTCATATTTATCTTCAAAAAGGTAAATGTGAAATGTGTGATGTGATTTGTTTATTGATTTCATATTGCATATAGTGGCATCAATGACCGTTCAATTGCTTAACACGATTGATGCTAAGAATTTTTTGAATAGCTTGGATAGAAAGAATCAAGACTTTGTGAATCATATGATGTTGTCATCCCATAACACAATATAAATTCTCTTGGTGTCATCGTTAATTCGTCTTGAATGACACAATTTGCACTAGTGACGCATGATATTGCGGTGTTTTTCTAGTTATAATATCAATGATCACATGGTCTATTTAGCTTGGACCCATGAGATGCCCTAGCATTGGAGGTATCAACCGACTTTTCATTAAGTTTTTAAAGAAAATGGTGTAGGGGAATAACATCTTCTTCCTTCATTCCTTTTACATTAATTTCCTCTCTCTTTCTTTCTCTCACTAAAACCCTCCCTTAAATTACATTTATGATCTTCACTACCGTCACAATCCACATCTTAACATAAGGAAAATGCTAAATGTTACGAAAAACTCACACACGAAAAGCACGAACGATGATAGTTTTCAATTTAGAAATTACAATTAAGCTAGTTTCTTATGCTTGATGGTTTTGTGGCCTTTTAAACCAAGCATGTGACGTGATAGTTTTTCATTTGTCTACGTCTGCTTCCTAGTGGTGACAGCTAGGCTATGTTTTCTTGAGGTGGCACTAAGTCTATAAATATATGCATAAATAAGGTTCTGTAGACTTTGTTTTGAAGGCACATTTGTTCAAATTGTATATTGCTGAAGTTCACAAATTTAAAACTCGTTAAACCATATGCATTTGGGGGGTACACCACACAATATGGGCGTGCTCTTGCAATTCGTGCGTTAACATGTTCGTAAGAAATAGCATCGTTCCTTAACATAATTGTTTACTTTTTCAACATACTACTATAAATTAGTTTAATAAACTAAGATCTAGAATTTTGAATTTAAGAATAATAACAACGATTCTCAAAATTTGTTCAAATTGATAATACTGGATTTCTAATCGATGGAAAATTGATCTATAAAATCCATCCGATGCGTACAAGAAACAAAAGAGAAATGAAAAGTCCTTAAAAAGATGGCCTAATAAAAAGCAATATTGCTGTGTATCACTTTTTTTATGATCTCAGTGTATACCAATATTGATGTGACAATCAGATCTGAAAATCATGAATTTCAATTTTTTTCAATGAATAAAACATTTCTGGCATAGGTGATACATGCTACAATTATATATGTCAATGAATCATTTTGAGAGGGAGGTTGTCGTAAACTAGTAATGTAGGGGGAGTGAACCATCAAATTCGTCCCTGAATTTTCACGCGTCGGCCAACTTCGTCCCTGAATTTTCACGCGTCGGCCAACTTCGTCCCTCAATTATGCGAAATATCAACTTAGTCCCTGAATTTGTCAGACGTCCATCAAAAAGGTCCCTCCATCCAAGTGCTCCGTTAGCCATGTTGATCTATCGTCTTGCATGATGTGTTGTCTTGTACGCGTGGCAAGACGGAAGCCACATGTTCAGGGACGAATTTGATGGCAATATTATTATAGAAAGATTACATTTCTCAATCATCTTCAACCTCTTTTGATTAGTTAAACCAACTTTTGGCAGACACTACAAGAAATCTGTTCATTTGCCAGGGATTTTGACAAGGCCTTGAAGCCCCTGGAAAATTTCCCAGGAGCAGAGCCAGGGGACGTCCTGGGAAAATGACTTCAGAAAAAGTGGGACACTGTTCATGTAAAACAGGGGTTTGACCCTGGCAAAATGAAACAACCCCTGGCAAATTGCAAGCGGGAAAATTGAAACTTAAATTGAGACATGAGCACATGGGAGTGGCAGAGAGTACTGTTTACTTTTTCACTCCTTTATTACTTAATTTTTATTTTTTTATTGAAACAAATACCCACCACACACATTATCTTTCCTTCATTTTTTTTTTGATTCATTGATTTGGTGGACCATACAAATACACACATTACAACATTTTATTTTATCACTTGTTATCTCTCCAAAGTCCAAAGAACACAAGTCCAAAACTCATAAAGCTTACCATTCTTCCTTCTTATAACCGAACCACCATTTTAGGTGCGAATCTGAGCCCCATTTTCACTGATCAAACAAAATAAGATCGTTTTCTTCATCCCCTCAACAAGAGCTTTCTATTGGTCCCTTTAGTTTCACAAAAGGACAATTTTTTTCGTGACCCATTTCCCCGCCGCCGTGCAATCATACATAGCCACCGTGCCGGAGTTTGCAGCTCCATTGTTGTGTTTTGTTCATGTTAAGCCATCTATTATTTAGCTTACTCGTTTAGTTCTTTAGTCTTTCTATTTTGTTGTTGAAGACCAAAACTTATGTTTTTGTTTAAGATGAAAAATCTGTTTTTTTTTTTTTTTTTAATATAGATTTAGCTACCTTGTTTAATTTCATCATCATGTTCATTTTGTAAATCTAAAGCAAAAGGACCAAATTTTCATTAATCCTTAATTTCTCCTTCTATTCCAAATCCGAAAATTAATAAACCATTGAATCAATTGTTCATTTTGATCTTCTCTTATTGATGTTTTTGAAATGGAGTGAAGTGACTCTGCTGAAGTTTTAAAGGGCCAAGTTTGTTATTTGAGATTTTTACCACTGTTATTGATAATACATAAATCAATGTATTAATTAAGGGCCGATTGATATTGCTTGAAATGCTTGTTAAAAAAAAGTCATATTGATTGAAATGAGGAAATCCTTATCTATAGCTTTTAAATTGTTCAAATCCATTTTGACTTGAAAATAACCATCTATTCAGCTGATATATTTTTTTAGTTACAGTAGCTTAAGGTTCATCAAGATGGCTTTAAGGAATAAACTGTGCTAAAAAACAATTTAAATATAATTTATTAATTAAAATTATTTTTATAATATTTAATTAATTAAATAAATATTTGGTTTTATAGATAAAATATTTTAAAAAAAAATATATACACTTTGGTATTAAAAAGTTTAGGTAAGTTGACTCTCTAGGGCTCACAAGGGGCAAAGGCAAAGCATACCTCAAATTAAGTTCCTAGACTGTTGATAGAGGTACTTACAACTCCGCACTAATGATGTCCTTACTCCGATAATAGGAGTTGAACAAACTTGTATTGAGAAATAATGTGGTTTTACCAATTGTGGTTGACACATATAGTTAAATATCACGGTCACAACAATTGTGACTTATGTTTTAGTCTGAAATTGCACAACTGATAAGTTTTCGAACGATTGTTGTAGGACGTTAATATCTTTCCTATAGAGCCAAACCTATTCAACAACAATTTTTTTTCATTTTAAAGATTTTTTTCCAATGTTTTCCCTATTTGATAAACTTTGGTGACAACTACATTATTTTTTATCAGCCCTAAAATTTTAGGATCAACTATATTGTGCAACTGATTGATTTTTAGGACTATTACTTACTAGGTGAAGCTTGATAAGAATTTCACATCACACATTTACATTTACCTTCAAAAGGCAAACATGAAATATGTAATGTGAGCTGCTTATTGATTTCATCTTGCATATAACGGCAACAATGATCGGCCAATTGTTTAACAAAATTGATACTATGTTTTCTCTCTAAATTGAATAGCTTGGATAGAATTCAATCAATGTGAAGCTTACGATGATGTCGTACCATAACAATATACATTCTCTTGGTGTCATCACTAATAAATAGAATCGTTTTGAATTGCACAATTTGCAGTAGCGACGCATGTGATTGTGGTGTCTTTCTAGTTATAATACCAGTGATCGCATTGCATGTCAAAATGATATGTTGAGTGATTTTGAAATCGTGGAACAACAAATTGGAGAAAGATTGCATTGGAAAATTGTTGAGAGAAAAATTAGAGTATTTATTGAGGGCCAAATTGAAAAAAAATTAAAGTTGTATTGAAAATGTAAAGTGACATTCATTTTGATATAATTTTTTTTTTCTTCTTAAAATGACACTCATTGTGAAATCGAGGAAGTACATGGTTTTTTTTGGTAGGCTTTGAGTTACTGAACTCTTTAGACTCAAAAAGGTAGGTTGATCACATAAGATTAAGGAGTGTTGATTTTGGTTTTGGTGTAGCACTCGATTAGAAGGTGTTTATATTAGTGTTTTTATGAGTTTTTTTTTTTGTGTTCCATTTATATAAGTCGTCTTTAATTTGTAATTTTTGTTGTTGGTCCTTGTTTGTCTTGTGCAGGAATTTGGTTAATAAATTTTGCCGTTCAAAAAAGAAAAATAGCAAAAATACTAAAAGTGTGAAGTCAAATATCATGATCGAGTTCACACACCGACTCTTTTACCTGTGTATCTGAATTTTTAATAACTATTATCATCTCATTTATTAAAAATAATAATAAAATTTCCATATGAAAAAGTGGAAATTGAGCTAAATAGTGGGTCATAGTTACTAAATTTGTAGGCCCAATCAAACAGCTCAATAGTACAATTGGTTAGCTTAACTTGGTTACAATCAAGGTTTTAGACTTACATAACCACAAATACAAATAAAATTATTTTGACTCACACACAACAACAATGACAAAAATTAAATGATAAAGAAATTGATTACATCATTCAACATCTTTAAATCATTTCATCTTTACAAAGAAACATATATGTGTGAGTGCGCCTGAAACTTTTTAATAATATCCACAATCAAGACCTTCTTTCCCTTCTTTGCAGTGTTTGGCAAATAAGCCAGTTGGATATTTTCCATGAAGATTTATGTAACTAAACATAACATTAGCACAATCAGTTGTCAAGTCACTGATCTCCTCAGCAAATGGACAAGCAAATTGTTTGAATGACTCACAGCAAACCTTTGGAGCGTATTTTGGTCCTTTACATTGACCTGTTAGGATTGTGTAGTTCTTAAAGTTCTCAAAATTAACTCTACAAGCTGCACACAAAAAAAAAATCACTTATTGGATCAACAATTGATTGAAAACTACATAAGAAGTTTGGTATTGAAAAAATGAAAAGTGTAGACTATAGAGTAAATATGTAGTTTATTTTATTTTCTAGTTTCATTTTTATTTTTGACATATTTTTAATGAAATATTTAAAATGTCAATATTTTTGTGTTGATTCACGCGTCAAAAACTCTTTGTTAATTGCGCAGCACATGTCATAAGAAAAAGCACCAAGTTTATGATTATATTGCTAATGAAATTAGATGTTCATATTTTAGTCAAACCAAAAAAAAAAAAAAGTTAAATAAGTTTTTTCATCCCTATAAATATAGTGAATTTTTATTTTAATTCCTAAAAAATAAAATGTGATGTTTTTATCCTCACAAATTTTTTTGCTTTATTTTTGGTCCCTAATGGATATAATTTTGACACCTTAATATAAATATATATATGTTGAACACAATAAACGGATATAACATGGATACATCTTGACCATAAAAGAGTTATAATCTTGATATTTATATGAATATAAATTGGCCATTAAGGACCAAAAACAAAATATATATATTTTTTGTGAGGATGAAAACATTCTATTTTATTTTTTAAGGACTAAAATGTTAATTACCTTTCCTAGCTTGTAGGAGGGAACGGCCACTAGATGCTCCAGACCCAAATATGTCATCTGTGTCAAAACAAATTGAAACAAAAACAAAAACAAAAACTCAAACCAAAATAAACCAATTTTAATAAATATGAACATCTAAATATTCATGATTGATCATTTGAAACATTATTTCGATGATTCTAAAATGTTGCAACTTGAAGAAATTAATGTACCAGTTATGAATGGGGAAGATGAGACCAATGTGGCTAGGAGCAAAAAATAGAGAATGGAAGAGAAGAAGGTATATGAACTCATTTTCTCTTTCACTCTCACAATTTTTTGTTTTTAATTTTTTTTTGTTTTTGTTTTTCTTGTTCTTGGTTTAGGTATTTATAACATTGCATATGAATTGTGGTGGAAATGAAATTAGATTGTTTGTTGGATATGCCAATGTTTTAATGGCTCTCCGCATGTTACCTTAACAGTTATTTTTTTGGTAATGTAACTACCACTAAAATATAGCTATTTTATAAGTGGTTCACAATTTGATCTAAAAAAATAATAGTATTTTCAAAGATACATGACCTTGTATACTCCAATATTATGATTAACCATCAGGTATTTATGCATAATTGAAATATTCACTAAAAATATTATTTATTAATGAGTAACGATGTTATTCTTAGGGATTAGTACAATTGAAGAAAAACATGTAGATACCTATGCACATTAATTTTATTAAATACTAACCATAAACAATTTTGCCTGAAAAAATCATAAACAATTGAAAGGGTTGTGTCTAGCGTATTTTTTTGTGTTAACCCTCCAGCTTTTAATGGAATGAAACCATAATAATCAGGAATTTGATAGGGATATAAGTAAAGTTTGACTAAGAATTATTTATACCAGAAATTGAACTCGAGTTTTTTTTGAATGATTCGTCTTAGGAAGCATTTATTAACCATTTTTTACGTTTACTGTATTTCAAACTATGCATTAGTGGATAGAAAACTGCTTTTTTTTTTTTCTCCCCAAAGACATTTCCTCTTTCACACCTCAAAGTCCCTAAAATAACCCCAACGTAACTTAAGTCATGTTCAGTATCATCAACATGAGTTAAGTCACGCTGAGTCAAATAATACCAACGTGAGTTAACCCACGTTATGTTATGTTATGGTATAGAACAGGAAAGACATAAACATAAACCATTGTGTTTCAAAACTTTCAAATACGAATTTCCTCCCAATTTCTGCAATTTTCTTGAGTAAAAAAAGGTTTAGGTAAGTTGACTCATTTCCTTAGGGCTCACAAAGGGCAGGGCACGCCTCAAAGTTCCTAGACCACCATAAGAGGTACTTAGAAGTTACAACTTCTCACCAACGAGATTCTTACTCCGACAATAGAAGTTGAACAAACTTGCATTGGAAAAATAAGTTGTTGTTTTACCAATTGTGGTTGACACATACACCATCGGTTATAAATATAAGTAAAAAAAAATCAGCTTTAAGGGTAATTAAAAATGTAGTTAAAATTGAGTATATGTTGCCCTTTATGCAGGGATATTGCATTTTATATGCAGGGGCTAGGGTTCAAATCCCGGACACTCCATTTCTCCACAATTTAATTGTGTGAGCTCTAGCCATTAGACTACTTGACAAAAAAAAATTGAGTATATGTTGCCCTTTTTTGAAATTAATACACCAACTTTATTGTACAACCTCATTCAAAGTTAAATTTATCACAAACTCTTGGTTTCACTCACGTGAGAATATGCAACACTAAAACCTCACCTTAGTTTTAGTCTGAAATTCTCCAATTGGTACACCCTTCAGTCATAAATATAAGCAAAAATTCATGTTTTAGATTCATTCAATAAATGATGTATGTTGTTTACAATAAAGACCACATACATCATTTATTGAATGATCCTAAAACATTGATTTTTGCTTATATTTGTGACGAGAGAGTGTAGTTTATATGTAAATTGTACCTTTCGAAGTAAAAAAAATGTAAAATATACCTCTCTTAATCTAAATTTTGTTACGAAAGAAAAGATTATAATACTTGGTTTGGGAATTAGTTCAATTCCTAATTCATAATTTCGATAAGTCACTCAACAACAAAAATCAACGAGATAATTTGGTTCTTTATCTTTATCTTTTTTTTTTTTAATTTGGTTATTTTTGTCCATTTTTATATGAATTTTTAAGTTTAAAATTCATGATTTTATTTTCTTATGGTTTTTCAATTTTCAAATCTATGATCTTCATCTATGTTTGCATAAGAATATTAGATTTGAAGCTTGAAAATGTATATAAAAATGGACAAAAAGGACAAAATTGAAATGAAAAAAAGATAAAAGGACCAAACTGTTACCTGAAATTAAGTTAAGAGACTAAAAGTATAATTTTGCCATTAGTTTTTCACAGTAATAGCTTTATATAATTTGCAATATGCAAATTTTTAAATAGTTGATAAGGATGAATAAATAAAAGTGAGTTTCTTTTCCCTAACTTCTTGGTGCCCAAATCGGATTCTAAAATTCAAAAAATAGATAGTTTATGAATTGCTTTTTGAACATGTTTACACATTTTGCAATATACAATTTAAAATGTGGTAGGTCGCACGAGAAGTCACTAAGGCAGGATAATAAAAATTGTGTGTCACGATCGAAGTTTAAATTGCAACTTTTCTACTTATGTGAGAGTTTTCAATGACAATTGTTGTTGGTCTATTCAAAAAAAGTAATTTTCCAAATAAAGGGCCCGTTTATTTTGGATTATTTTGAAAATAAAAAATCTAATTTTTGATCTAAAAAAATCAATTTTTTATTTTTGTAGCGATTGTTTTAGATTTAAAGAAAATACATTTTGTTAAAAAAAAATCATTTTTAGCCTCAAAATGAAAAGCTATTTCAAAATCTATTTTTTTCTAAACATAAGGAACTCAAGTGTAAGAGCTTCAAATCTTTAAAAAATGATTTTTATGATAGTAGACAAACAAAAATAGCTTTAGGTTTTTTTTTTTTTTTAAATCTCTGAAATTTTTTTAACTCACAATCTATTTTTTTTTTTAAGCTGAAACCGCACCCAAAAAAGTTGAAATTGAGCTAAAAAGATAGCAAAACTATCTCATTAGTTGGGTAGATTCCTTTGAAACTATTAAGTAGGGATAATCATCAACAATGATGCAAGTAGAACAGTAAGGAGCATAAATCACCTCATATTGGAGTGACATTATTTGAATAAAAATACTCCGATAGTTTATTTTTGTAACAAAATAGATCTTTAAACATTTCCTACTAATAGTGTCGTTATAGCAGCTATTTGATAACACTAGAGTAAGCATATTACATAGCTTTTCACAACTCAGTTTAGCAGAATTGAAAATAAATCATATGTTGAATTTATTTCTCAACGGTCCAATTTTTTCGGTTTGGAGCAAGACTCTGAAATGGCTTGGGATTCCGGCCACCCTCCATTTTGGAGACTCTGAAATGGCTTGGTACTTTCAGTAGGTCTGGTTCTGCTCTGCGGGGTATTGGTTATCTGGTTATCGTTGGGGCGTGCTCAGTCTTAGTCCGCTGATGAGAGGTGTTGTGTTGCTGCAATTTTTATTTGGTTGTTTTTGCAAGGTGTACGTGTGTTCTGCTGAGACCGTTTAGTTTTGCTGCGTTTTTTCTGTCTCATTAGCGAGGCTGGTTGGAGTGTGTCGTTATCGTCTCAAGCTTGGTTGGTCGTTTCCTGATTTCGGTCGGCTGTGCTTTTATCTTTGTGCTTATAAGTAGTGATCTTTTTGGTTTTGGGGGATTAATGAATTAGTCTTTTTGGTATCCTTGTTTTGATCAGGTTTTAGAGAGTTGGATTTGTATAGCTTGTGTAATTGGTGGCTGTATCTTTGCACTTGTTCTAATCATTGCTCATCTTGTGCTTGGTTAGTTCCAAATAGATTTTAATAGAGTCCGTAAGACTTAGCTCATATGTCAATGTCAATATTGTTAGATTAGACACTTTCATTCGGATTCGAACTCAGAACATCACAGTTATGTGTACGTGGATATTAGGTGGTGTTTGTCACTTCGTCTATACACAAGAAAATAATATTGATCAACAAATAACCATCATTCTTGACATGAGAATAAGCTGTTCAGTTATACATTTATACCCCAAATAACGGTGAAAGAAAACGGGGAGATAATATTAACAAAAATTTAGCCTATATCCCAAGAAATATAGAAAAAAAAACCTCAAAGAGTTGTATTTATTTTGTTTTGGACATAAATAGACTTGTATTTCATGAAGTTTATACGTCTTCAACTCGTTCTAAAAAAATTGGTTTTCACACAATCAGTTTTTGATATTCCATAACCCTTGTTAAATAATAATTGTAGAAATCAAAACATTTATCTATCCAACTATAAAGTAGATCAGCCACTACTCTAATACGAAAATAATTATGCATATCATTCTCATACTTGTCGCAGCTTCAAATAGATCATATATTAATTCTCTTTAAAAAAATATAGAAAAAGGATGTTTGTGCACTAACATATGCCCTAAAAGGTCCCAGCATAGTAGATGGGAAATGTACTTGCCAGTTGCCACAAACAAAACAACAAATGAATTAAGCTGTAGTGATAGTTGCTAATCTATGTCTCCCGTAAAGTCTACATGTGAAGAAAAAATAGAAGTAAAATGTTAGAGGTTCTTGCGGTTTGTTTTGTATTCTCCAAATTTCAAAAGTCAACCTTATCTATGTTTCTATACTATATCAATCGTTATATTGCACAGATTAGCTTTCACTTACAAATGTGTTGTAAACCTTGTAGTAAATCCATCAATAAACCTAGTTTTCAGTTGGCGAGTTTGATAATGGTTCTTGCAGGGATTCGAACCCATATCCCCTACTCTGCATGAAGCAAAATCAACCATTGAGTACTAGTTAACAATTTTGACAATTCCTTCAAACAACTTTTTTGAGGAGAATTCTTTCGAACAACTTAATACATATTTCATAAAACTTTGGTATCCAAAAAAATAACTCATGTTCTGCTATTGGGTTTATTGTTCTTGATGTACATGGGTATATGCACCAGATCCGTGTCGTGTTTCACAGTGGCGATAGTTCTTGTTTGCGATAGCTTTTTTTGGTTTGTGACTACTGCTTTGTGGAACTTCGTTACCGCTACGTCGTCGGTCATGTGTATTTGCTTGCTGATTATGTTTTGTGACTTTGGTTGTTGGCGCCTCTAATTGTTTGTTTTTGTGCTTTTATTGTTATGTTCGTTCATATGTTGTTTGTTTGTGTTTTTTTACGGGTCTCTGGCGACAATTTGTTTTTGTGTTTGAATGATAAAGATTTGTACTCATTTTGCAGTGGTTGTGTGTTTGTGACTCAAAAACTTAAAATGGTCTAATTTTGTTAACCCGAAAGGGTCTGGTTACTAACGTATTAGACTCATCCTTCGATCTGAGTTCTTACACGTATGTTTGATTGTGTTTGGTGGCCTGATTTCTTCGACTCTATGATGTTTCCAGATTTGTTGAGATCTGTAGGTTTCAAGTCGTATTGTCTGCCTTCACATTGGTACTTCATGCTTGAAAGAGCTTTATGCTTGCTGCTTGTTCAGGGAGTTGTTGGCACTGGATTTTGATAGTGTGTTGGCTGTAACACCCTGTTTTCCTAATATATAAATAATATAAAATAAATCAGAGTTCATTGCAAACAGGATATCACATTTCGTTCTTCAAAATATCATTTAACACAAATAGAGTTAAATTCACTATTTATTTAAACAACTGCTTTCAATAATTCAAAATAATGTCGTAGCGAATATATTTAATCTTTAAGCATTACTTGGCACTAAGGCCTCAACATCAACAACATAAATAAAATCCACCTAAAAGTGGTCCAACATCAAATTATAAGAAGATACTTAACAATGGAAAATAAAACACATAAGAATCCCTATCCCGTTATGTATCAGAGCATGACTCCTATGATGACACGAGAATTCAACTCACATCAGCTGTTACTCCCGAATATCTGCACGTTACCCACGTAGAGGTAACATTCAAACAGAATGGGTGAGATTTCATATTCGATAATAATAAGCAGTAATTCTGTAAAAGAATTTAACAACACAAAACAGTAGCAATTCATCATTAACAATGCTAATAAGCAATAATTCATGTAAAAGAATTTAACAACACAAAACAACAACAATTCATCGTTAACAATGCTTCACATAAGTCCAACTACAAATCATCAATTAACTTCGCTCAACAGTGCAACAACACGACTCAACAAATGCAATGCAATGCAATTATGCATGTGGTACCAACAGAGCTACAACTCCCTTCGCTAATGCAGTGATTCGGCTTTGACAGGCTACAACCCCCTTCGCTTAATAAATCACTAATACAGGCCATCGTGGTGCCAATCTAGACCATCATAATTAAAATTAAATGATTATGCAATGACACAATTAAAATGCAACAACAGCAACATCAACTTCGCATCACAATTTCACAATTAATCAACATTATTCTTCGCAAATAAACAATAATCTCATTCACACACTTATAATTACGAAACTCAAGCATGCATACCTTAATTGAACCCCTTAATACTCAAGTTTGAAGTTGAGAAACCAAACCATAAGTATTGGAATGACTTGGAAATAGTTATGCTAAGTTTCTTTAAAATTTTCCCAAGACCTACTTGAAGTGTTTTCATCATAACTCAAAATCCACAAAACATTTTCAAGTCAAACCAACGCCATTGAAAAGATAACCTAATTATCTAAAACCTTCATGTTTACACCAAAGGCCAATTCAAATCAGAAAAAGGGTGAAAAAGCACAAAAACTCAAAAACCGAAGTCCTAACACCACGCAAACGAAGGCACAACAAAGCAGTCACCCATGAGGGCTGTCTTTCTACGCCTAGGCGCTGGAAAAAGGCTCCCAGGCGTGGGAAGGCAGCAGCCAGTGACCTACGCTGCCGCTCTGTGCAGTCTTGGTTTTTTCTCGGCTTTATCATTTCGCACGTAAAAACTCAACTGTTATCTCGATTCCAATTCCGTTTTCGCCTACGCGTTCTATTCAATAAATCCTATCATATTTTACAGAAAAATCATATTTTTGAATCTCCAAAACAGCTTATCCGAGAATCACTTATTTCCCAAAAACACTTAAAATCACTTTTATTCAAAATCTCAATTTTTGACCCCATTTGATCCCAATTTGATAGGAAACATTACCTAGGGTTACTCTACAACCTAAACATCAACTTTCACATTAATTCATTGGATTACTTACACTTTCAAGAATCAAATTGCAATTCAAAACCATAACTTCTTTAACATCACAATTATCAACAACATCAAAGTTAGCCCCTTTTTCAAAATTATAGAACTCATATTAAAGAAGGTTAGTACCACTCTTTCCTTAGATTGGATGAACTTTGAATTCTTTAAGCTTTCCCTTGCCCTCTCACAATGCTCTTCTCTTCTCTGACTTCTCACTTCCACGTTTCCTCCAAAAACTGTTTTACGTGTCTGACTCTTTTTTTCTTAACCTCTCCTTATTCCTAACTTAACACTTCCCTCTTATTCCAATTTTGCCCTTACTACCTCATTATTATATTTTAATTGTATTCCTTCACTAATAATACTATAATAAGCTACTAATATTCACCAACACATAACACAAAACATCACACATCGCAATTATTCACATAAATTATTCAAAATGACACTAAACTCCATAAAATAACTAAATAATAAATTAGGGTGTTACATTGGCGGCCGATCCTTTCACTGAATTAAGCCTTAACTGTTCTTCGTACATGTTCACTTATCATTTTTTTTATAATCTGATTTCGCGCTCGTACGCAGGTTCGCTGGATTGCTGGTAATGATAATGATTAATGACAACTATCTTTGTACTAACCATCTAAGTATATTATACATCTCTTTGTATACGTCTTTAAAGTATCTCATACATCTATATACTTGCTTTAGGGAATGCACTACCATATATGACCACTTAATGATTAATGAGAAGATTTAGGAAGTATCTATCGATGACTTAGAGGGACAAATTTCAAATCTTACATATGATGAGCTTTTTCCTGAGTTTTTTTTAATGATAAAAGTTATTTATAATAAAAACTATTACTAACAATAATACGTGACAAGCCAACTCAACACTTTTTTAATAAAAAAACGAAGAAATGATTAACTTGTACACATTTTAACATATAAAGGATTTGAAAGAGACAAAAGAAAAGATAAAATACTAAAATATAATAAGTTAAAAGACTTCAAACAATTTTTGCCATAAAAAAAATTACTTTCGGTGGAGTATGGATCTTATTCTTTCCTTATTTAGTGGAGTCACTTCACTTTAATGGTACTCAAGCATACATTCATGATGACAAATCATGCTTCTTTAGTCTATTTCCGGCCAAAGAGAAAGGCATATCATATCTATGGGGACAGGAACCAAGCAACAATGTGGAGTCAGTTAAAAAACATTTAATCAGAAAAGTAAAAAACTAGCTTTACGTATCAGGCAAATGTTGATTGATAATATTTTTTGGGGGCCATAGAATAAGAGAAAGAGTATTATGTCTTATACTCTATTTTAAAAGATTGACTAATTATTACATTAATAAGAAATTGAACCAACTATAAGACAGTTGTACATAATCTGTGCTGGTGGGGATGTGTGTGTGGGGTTATTCTAAATCCAAAGTGATGAAAAATGAAAGAAATTGAGCTAGTTGGAATCATCATAGGCCGACAAGATCAATGGAAATTAGAAAATTATGGAAGGCTTATAGAGTTTGACATGTCATTATTGGCATTATTATTATAGAGAAAATTCTATGTTGAAGTCATGAGAATGACTTTTTTGATGAAGTTAATCTTATGGTCAATTATTGAACATTGTATATTTAACGGGAAAATATAAATAGACACCCTTTTTTCATACTACTTTTGTACATACCCTGTGGGAGGGTATTTTGGTAATGTGCAACAAATGATATGTAGTTATTTTGGACCCACATTTCCACATGTTGCATTTATGTGTGGGGGTTTAAATGGTGTATGTCACCTATGTGTGTCTATGTAAAAGCAATCATATTTAATCTATCTTACGTCAGATTATATGATGTGTAGAACATTTGGCTAAACAAAATAACTTTTCTAATAAAGTCAGATAGTTAATTCGTGAAGGTTCTAGAAATAAATTATGAAGTAATTTAAATTTTGAAAGTCTAAATGAAGTAGCTAAACTATCCTACATTTTAACTGGGCTACTTCATAAAATATATATGTAGTTTTGTTTCAATGAATGAAGGTTTGGGTAGCTTAGCTAATATGAGTTTAGAGATGAAGAGTTGAAGATTATAGATTCAAATTTTGATGAATGAGCAAATATTAATCTAACAACTAATTACTAACATTTATTATTAAAATAAAGTAAATATGAAGTTTTTGTTTAGGGGAGGGGGTGTTAAGGTTTATAGTAGCTCGGTTGGTTTGGGTTAAGAGATTAGGAGTTTGAGTCATACCGAGAGTTCAAACTCGAACGAAGGAGTGTATATTAACCTAACAATTAATTTACTAAAATTTTTATTAAAAAATACTAACATTTGACATTCAAAAAATAAAATAAAAATGGATGTAATTGTTTCAATCTCTCCCACGTAAAAAAAATAAAAAATAATCACAGATTCTCTCTTTCTCTCGGGTTTAATTGGTGAAATTAGTCAAAATCATCAAATAGTTAATTGTCAGTGAAAATAAGAATATGAAAATCATTTTGAAAATCAAATCATAAGATATAGTAAAGAAGGGAGTGTCAAAAGACTTGAAAGCTTTTCATTTTCTTGCTAACTCTCAATATGTCATTCTCCAGCTTGGTGGATGATATCAATGCCATGCTCAACACAGCCGAGCCACCTTCCGATAAGTGTTGCATCTACAAGGTCCCCTATGTTATTCGCAGACACAACAAAGACGCATACACCCCCACTGTCGTTTCCATTGGCCCCTTTCACCACGGTCACCCCCAGCTCCAAAACATGGAAAATCAGAAACTCATTTACTTCAAGGATTTTCTCCAAAGAACCAAGGCATGTTTAAACGACTTAGTCTGCTACATAGAATCTGTCTTATCTGATTTCAAACGTTGTTATTCCGAAACCCTACCATTTTCTCATGATGAACTTGTTAAGTTAATCTTAATCGATTCCGCTTTTATAATTCAACTTTTTTGGAGATACTATTATGATCGTCGGTGCATTCTCTTTAAACCTTGGTTAGATAATGGTATAAGATACGATTTATGGTTACTTGAAAATCAGCTTCCCTTTTTCGTTATTGAAAAAATTTACAGTCTTTCATTGACTAATGTTCCTACCACTATGATCCATTCTTTTCTTAAACTCACTATTCATTATTTTGGTTATTACAATAAATCAAAATTGGATTTTGATAAGGGTGATATTAGTATAAGTCACTTCACTGATCTGATTAGGATATTTCATTTGCAACATCCTATTGAAAGTCGGCCGAGTAGAGTCAGAGAATGGATGAAACATCCACCGAGTGCAACTGAGTTGTTAGAAGCTGGAGTTAGATTTAAAGTGAACACTGAAAGTAAGTGTTTACTTGACTTGAGGTTTTCGGGAGGAGTTCTTGAAATTCCTCAATTATTAGTTGCGGATTCGACCGAAACTTTATTTCGGAATATGGTTGCTTTGGAGCAGTGTCATTACCCTGATGATTCATATATTACCGATTATCGTTCTGTTTTGGATTACCTTATAAATACTGCTAAGGATGTGGATATACTTGTTCAGAGCGAAATACTGGAAAATATGCTTGGAGACAGTGATTCTGTGGCTAACTTGTTTAATGGTCTTGGCAAAGATATTATACGTTCTACAATCAGTTCTCAATTCTCTATTCTTGGCAAAGACTTAAATGCTTATTGTAAGAATCCATGGCATAAGTTGAAGGCTACTCTCAGGCGTGATTATTGCAAAACTCCCTGGCAAACTGCTGCTTCCATTGCTGGAATCTTACTCCTTGCTCTCACTTTACTTCAAACAGTTTGTTCTTGCAAGTAGTACAACAACCTAATGCTTTGCAAGTTTGTTCTCAGGCGTGATGTCTTTCATTGTTAAGTTCATAATTATTATTATTATTATCATCAATGTACGTAGTTTGTTTCAATATGTTTCATTATCTTTTTGTGTTGCATCAGATTGAAATTGTAATTTCATATAAATAGGTGTTCTGCTGAATAAAAGAGCAACTTGATCATGTTGTATTGTTGTTGAACAAAATGGGTCTGATAGTGTGGTTGGCAAAATCTAGGGGTGCAGGTAGAAACTTCAAACTAATGTCGTGTCTCGCGTGCGTTTGGTTCCACGGTGATAACAATTGTTTTTGAATGAATTGATTTTCTAGAATTGATTTAGATGAAAATGAGTTTAGTGTAACATGATTTATGTTTTAATACCTTAATTGATTTTCTTATATTTGTGTATTGGAGCTGTTCTATTGCGTTTTTCTTAGTATCAGTTAGTATCAAATATAGCTTTTCACAACTCAGTTTAGCAGAATTGAAAATAAATCATATGTTGAATTTATTTTTCAACTGTCCAATTTTTTCAGTAGTTTGGACTTTGGAGCAAGACTCTAAAATGGCTTGGGTTTGTTTATTCAATTAACCAATGGATTGTGTATCCTTTGATCTATATAGGAGGTGGAAGTGTAGGTTAGTAGGTTATTTTGTATTGGTTGCTTGTGTTTTGGGGTCTTAGTGGTGGGTGTTTCAGTTTTTTCTCTGCATAGTTAGTAGCTGTTGGTACTTTCAGTAGGTCTGGTTCTACTCTGCGGGGTATTGGTTTTCTGGTTGTCGTCGGGGCGTGCTCAGCCTTAGTCAGCTGATGAGAGGTGTTGTGTTGCTGCAATTTTTATTTGGTTGTTTTTTCAAGGTGTGTGTTTTGCTGAGACCATTTAGTTTTGCTGCGTTTTTTCGGTCTCATTAGCGAGGCACGTTGGAGTAGGGTCAGTGTGTCGTTATCATCTCAAGCTTGGTTGAACATTTCCTGGTTTGGCTTGGTTCCGCTTTTAGCTTTTAGTAGCCTCCAATTGGGTTCAAACTCAATATCAGGACATCGCAATTATAGGCGGTGTTTGCCACTTCGTTTACAAACCAAAAAATAATATTGATCAACAAATAACCGTCATTCTTGACATGGGGGAATATGCTTGTTCAATTTACACTTTTATTTGTCAAGTGTTCAATTATACATTTATACCTCAAATAATGGTGAAAGAAAATGGGAAGAGAAAATTAACATGAACTTAGGTGATAAATGTGACCTATATCCCAATAAATAGAGAAACTGAGAAACCCCATAGACTTGTATTTCATGAAGTATATTAACATGAATTTAAGTTTTCATTGGTCTTTGCAAGCCTCTGAAATCTAAGTCACCTAAGTTAATTTCGATAAATAAAAATAGGTTAATGAGTTTTTTTTTTTTTAACATTCATAATGTTTTTTCTTTTGACAAATTTAACATTTATAATGTTGATATCGTTGCTTAGTCTCTAGAAAAAATAAGTCAAGGATCTTAAACCATTATGATGACTTAATTATAGTAATTCCTCTGTTTGATCTTTGATCTCTATAAAAAGGTCATATTTCATACTCTAACTAATAACTAACTATTTAGCTCATGAAAACAAATGAAATTTAAAAACCTCTAATATTGACCCAATAAGTAGTAATGTACTTACCACAAATAAAACAACAGATGAATTAAGATGTTGTGGTAGTTGTTAATCTATGTGTCCCCTAAAGTCTGTATGTGAAGGAAAAATAAAAGGAATTAAAATGTAAGATGTTCTTACTTAATTACCTCTTGATGAAACAAGTTAAGATGCATATGGACTACAGTCCAAGAAAGATGACAACTACTATTAAAATTGGTTATGCAATCATACTATTAGTAACAGATGTCATCTCTCCTACGATTGAAGTTCCTAAACATTTCTTCAATATATATAAACATTTTGATGCATATTATGTTCCTTTGTTCAAAGAAGTCAAGGCCATACTTATAAGGGAGATGGATCATCTAGTCTCGTGTTTACAATTGACTTGAGTCTAGATATATATTTTTTTTTTGGAAGAATTGACTCGAGTCTAGTAAAATTGGTTGGGCAGGGGCAGGTACTATATGGTGATGCATTTAAAGTTTTACAACTCGAGAGTTTACCTCAACTCGTTTTATCTAGGAAAATTCGACTCGTAAACTCGAATCGTGAACTTTTACAAGTTTACTTAAAATTGAAATTTTATACTATTTATTATATTATGGCTTAATTGATTTGTCGGTCCCTTAACTTATTTCTTTTATTCAATTTGGTCCCATAAATCTTAACTTTCTCAAACACCTCCCTTAACTTATTTCTTTTATTCAATTTAGTCCAATTTTGATAATTTTAATCCCCTAAAAACACAGATCGTTGGATTACGAAGGTCTATCAGATTTTATAGTGTATCACTAACACCTAATTTATTTACTTTCTTCTTCCATCATCTTCATCTACATTCATCCTTTATCATCTTCATAATTTTTTTTCTTCATCATCTTCATAAAACCCAAAAAAAAAAAAAAAATCTTCTCTCAGTTTCGAGTTTTCAACCGTCGGAATCAAAATTTCCAATTTTCCACCATCGGAACCTTAACGTTTCTTTTGTCAATGTGCTCCTTTGTTCTTGAGAAAATAAAACGTTTCACTTCAAAGTTGAAACGTGTGTTACTGTAAAGCCAGAAAGCAGAAATGTTTCATTTGGGCATGAAAATAATGGGCTAATTTTTTTTGTTTTTAAAAAAATAATTGAGAGTCTAAATTCGTAAACTCAGCCGATTTTACACGAGTTTATTGAGTGTTAACTCGATCAAACTCGTCAAACTTCCCGATTTTACCATAAATCGAATTTACCCCCGAGTTAACACGATTTTGGTACCTAAACACGTAAAATCAGTAAACTCGGCGAGTTAACACTTGATTTGTGGAACATTTGATGCATTTACCCAAACAACTTGAAATAAGCATATTAATGATTCTTTTATAAATTAACTAGTAATAGACCCGTGCTTCCGCACGAGTCGCATAACATTGCGGTAATCATATAAAAATAATTACATTATTAATATTGTCAAATGTTTAAGAAATTATCAACATTAATATAATGTTTCTATTGAATATTTTTTTCTTATATATAGAAAAATATGTTAAATATTTGAATCGCATATGTTGTGAATTTTATTTTATTATGTACGCGAAAACAAATTTTTATATACATATATAAGAAATATAATAAAATAAAATTTTTAAAACTCATGATTATTTTCAAAACATAAAAATTAATATATTGTTTCTAATAAATAAATTTTTATTTTACATGCAAAACACCGTTCAACGTTTACATCGCACCCGTTGCAGATTTTATACGTTTTATCTGCATAAAAAAACTTTATGAAAATATATGAGAATTTTTATATGATAAAATTGTGGAAACTCATTAATATTGTCAAAATATAAACATTAATATAGTGATTATATTGAATAACTTTTTATTTTATATGCAAAACACCGTTCAATGCTCGCACCGCACCCCGTTGTAGATTCATGTGCTTATATAAGCATAAATAAATTTTTATGTACATATATGAGAAAACAGATATGATAAAATTTTAAAAAGTCATGACTATTTTCAAAATATCAACATCAATGTAGTGTTTCTATTAATTTTTATTTTATTTTATATGTAAAACACCGTTCAATGTTTGCACCGCACTCGTTGCAGATTTTATACGTTTTATCTGGAGAAACATATTTTTATGTAAATATATGAGAAAGTTGATACGATAAAATTGTGAAAATTCATTAATATTGTCAAAATACAAACATTAATATATTGTTTCAATTGAATTACTTTTTATTTTATTTATGCAAAACATCGTTCAATGTTTACACCCGTTGTAGATTTTATCTACTTATATATGCATAAATAAATTTTTATGTACATATATGAGAAAATAGATATGATAAAATTTTGGAAACTTAACTATTTTCAGAATATCAACGTCCATGTAGTGTTTATATTAAATAACTTTTATTTTATATTTAAAACACCGTTAAGTATTTGCACCGCACTCGTTGAAGAATTAATATGCTTATATATGCAGATTTTTTTATGTAACGACATGTGATAGTTGATATGATAAAATTTAAAATACTCGTGACTATTTTTAAAATATCAACAACATTGTATATATTTTTTTTTTATCAAATCAACATCATTGTATTGTTTCTCCAAAACACCGTTGTATATTTACACCACACTCATTGTAGAATTTACGTGTTTATATCTCTAAAATCAAATAAAAAGATAGTCATCCATAGTTATCATCATAATATATTGGCTTTTAAGAATTTACACGGCAATGTTGTGTATATCCACTTGTTTATATTCTTTTGAACTCTATCCTTGCACTACTTGTGCATGTTAGGATATCCTCTTTGTTTAACATATTTCATTTTAACTTCTTAAAAAAAATATTCACGCATATTAAAAAACATTAATAATGACAGTTTAATTGACCCTTTATTAAATTTGTTAGAAAAATATTGACCTGTAAATATGTGGTAGTAAACGATCACCAATTTTCTTTATTGTTTTTGACCAATAAAAAAAAAATTATCACCAAAACTCAAAATGAATATAGGCCGATAAATATAAGACAAGTTATGAAAAAAAATTCAGTTGAGAAAGAAGAACCCATTATGTGTGCTCCACAAATTTTTTGACGTAGATTAGTTATAGATAAATTGCAGTGAAAGCTTCGTACAAATATTATGGTAAAAAAATATAGTGTATATGTTGTGTTAACCGTCACAAATTTTCTTTCTCTTGGTGACTATGTCCATATGATAATTGGTCAAATTAGTCAAAGTCATCAAATAATTGTACACCACAACATTGTTGGAATATGAAAATAATATTCTCTTTCTCTCTGGTGAACACACTGGCCACAAACCGTGCTTTTATCACATGTGAAGATAAGAAATATGAAAATTAAGAAGCAGCATCAAATATTCATATGATATAATAAGGGATAAGAGGGAGTGTCAAAAGACTTGAAACTTAATTCCAACAACCAAGCTTTTCATTTTCTTGCTGACTCTCAATATGTCATTTTCCGATTTGGTGGATGATATCAATGCCATGCTTGAAGGAGCAGAGCCACCTTCAACCGGTGACTGTTGCATCTACAAGGTCCCCTCTAAAATTCGCAAACTCAACGCAGACGCATACACCCCCACTGTCGTTTCCATTGGCCCCTTTCACCATGGTCATCCACAGCTCCAAAACATGGAACCTCAGAAACTCATTCACTTCAAAGCTTTTCTCCAACGAACTGAGGCATGTTTAAATGACTTAGTATGCTACGTAGATTCTATCTTATCTAATTTCAAACGTTGTTATTCCGAAACCCTACCATTTTCTCATGATGAACTTGTTAAGTTAATCTTAATCGATTCCGGTTTTATAATTGAACTTTTCTTGAGATACCACTATGGTGGGTTTGTCTTTGAACTTTGGTTCGATGATGGTATAACAACAAATTTAATGTTACTTGAAAATCAACTTCCCTTTTTCGTTATTGAAAAAATTTACAGTCTTTCATTCAGTTCTACAAATGCTAGTAATCCTAACACTATGATCCCTTGTTTTCTTGAACTCACTATTAATTTTTTCTTTTCTTTCAATAAATCAAACTTGTTTTTTGATGATGGTGATATTAGTATAAGGCACTTCACTGATCTGATTAGGATATTTCATTTGCAACATCCCTTTGAAAATCGGCCGGGTAGAATTGATATCAAGGATATCAACATCGGTGAATGGATGTTACATCTACCAAGTGCAACTGAGTTGTTAGAAGCTGGAGTTAAGTTTAAAGTGAACACTAAAAGCAAGTGTTTACTTGACTTGAGGTTTTCGGGAGAAGTTCTTGAAATTCCTTCGTTAATTGTTGAGGATCGGACCGAAGCTTTATTTCGGAATATGGTTGCTTTGGAGCAGTTTCATTACACTAACAAGTTATATATTACTGATTATGTTTCTGTTTTGGATTACCTTATAAACACTGGTAAGGATGTTGATATACTTGTTCACAAAGAAATACTGGAAAATTGGCTTGGAGACAGTGATTCTGTGGCTAACTTGTTTAATGGTCTTTGCATAAATGTTGTACATACCAATATCAGTTCTCAATTCTCTATTCTTTGCAAGGACTTAAATGCTTTTTGTAGGAATCCTTGGCATAAGTTGAAGGCTACTCTCAGGCGTGATTATGGCAAGACTCCTTGGCAAGCTGCTGCTTCCTTTGCTGGAATTGTACTACTTGTTCTCACTTTTATTCAATCAGTTTGTTCTGTCTTGCAAGTTGTACAAGCCTCCTAGTGATTTCTTTCATTGTTGAGTTCATAATTATTGCTATTAGTATTATCACCAATGTAAGTTGTTTGTTTCAATGGTTTCATTATTTTGGGTGTCGTGTATTAAGTTATTGATATTATGAAACCTTAACCTTCGTTGTTATCATTCTCTCTTTCTTAAGTTATTGAGCCTTTATGCTATGAAGTTAGTAGTCCGCTAGGTTTTGTAATTTTATACAGTAATACTTTTGAAGCATTGATAATTAAGTAGAGGAGTAAAAGGTTCAGCAAACCTAGGCTCATAAGCAAGACCATGCAACTCAAACCCATCATAACCAAAGTAGAATGCAAGTGCGTGTATTTTTAAAGCTTGAATATAGTTTAACTAGGTTGGTGGTGGTAGTTTTTTAGAGTTTTCAAGAAGGCGTCTCTTTATGGAATCTTTCGTCTCCTTTTGCCTTTGTGGGCCCCATGTGTTCGTGACTTTTGGAGAAGTGTGATTTGCTTTTGCTTGCCACTAGCTTGTATTGATTGCTCCAATGTGCTATTGTTTATGTCCGGGAGTCTTGCTCTGTGAAATGGGGTAACATTTGGGTGATATTGGTGAAATTGATCAACCACATTATTATAGATGGTTTTCTTCTTTTTCTTTTACAAGATTGTTTGTTTTGTTTTGTTGTACACTTGTGATATTGGGGTTAACCAATGTCACAAATGTCACTCACGTGCTACCGTTGCTTCTTGGACTTTTGCCTTGGCCACCATCATGCTCTTAGAATATTTTGCTCACTCATGTATAAACTGAACAAAATACGTCCCACGTGAGTTAACATACGCTGATTACGCGTCAACGTGACTTTACTCACGTAGGTTGTAGCCCAGCGTGAGTTAACTCACGTTGTGCCCGTGTCTAATAACAGAACAACAAAATTGACTTTTTTCCCTATTTTCATTTATTCATTTTCATCAATCATTTATTCAATAACTGAAAACTAATGAAATTCAAATAAAAACCAAAAATTGATGAAATTGTCATAAAAAAACGCACATGCGCAAGTGTAAATATATTACATCAAAATCCACCAAAATGTCATTAAAATAACTACAAATATATAAATGTCCTTAAAATGCTAGAATAAGACCGTACTCCTGTGGACTATGGCTCCTCATGGAGGATGCTATACTCCAACTGGATGCCCTGCAAATGTCGGTAAAGACAGGAGATGAAAACACATCAGGTTGCGTGATGGCGCTATATGATTATATTCATATATGTACATGATACCCTCAAAACAACCTCTTATTGTCTTCTCCTTGATTATTAATATTACTTGCTTGGTGCAAACATTTTATTTATTTATTATTATTTTTTTTTTTGAAAGATTGCTTGGTGCAAACATGTTACATATGTATATATAGATCGATTTTAGTCTTGGTCTTGCAGCCAAAAGTAACTTTAACCACATGCAGGAATTGCTGTGAAGTTGCCAGAATTTGGAAGTAGGAAAATAGAAGATTTGTTGATGCAAAGATTTCTATGTTGATTTTACTTTAACACCACTATTTCCCTTTCAAGAAACTTTCAAGCAGGTTACATTGATTAATTTATTATTATAATATTGAAAGTTCCACTTGTGGATCCATTTCGATGAACACAACGAAATGAGACAGCTTCTTATTGAATGGTCAATGGAAGATATTGGAAAGACTTGTTCCTCGTGGGATCAATATTTGATTTCGTTCAGCAGGAAAAAAAATATAAGCTGATAAATATAAGACAAGTTTACAAGACAATTTTTTCTACGAGGTGTCGGTTCGAATCGAACCGATATATTTTGATATCTTCTTAAACTTTAATATTAAAATTAATTCATCTTGTCTTGTAAGTGTAGCTCAGTTGATAGTTATAGGGACAATTTGTGCAGGGGTTTTGATTTCGAACCTCAGATTCCCCACTTATCCACACATAAAGCGTGTGAAACTAGCCACTAAGCTATTTGACAAAAAAATAAAAATTAACTCATCTTTATAATACTCCTTTATGACAAATTCTATGGTACACTCCAAATTTTGAGTGTATCGGTACACCAAATCATCAAATTCATATTGAAACGAGTTGTTTTTTCAAAGAAAAAGAATTGTTTTCCATCATTAACAATTACAATAATTAGATCTTAGTTACCGAAAGTGTCTACGAAATAAAATTTACATTTTTTGAATTTTTGTTACATATAACAAAGGATATTTATTATTTTTTATGAGAAAATGTTAAAAATTTAATATGATTCTTATAAACAATGAAATGATGTTTATTCTTATAAAATGATGTCTTATAAAATATAAATATTGATAAAAAAAAACTCTTTATTTCATAAAATAATCGTTAAATTGTAAATATTTGAAGCAGGAGTACCGGTACACCTCAATTTATGAGGTGTACTGTAGAAGTTCCCCTCATTTATATATAAGCTAAGAGATACGTTAAAAGTTTGATTTTGTATTTAATTTCAATAGTCGGAGTTCAAATCTCTTATTGCTTAAGAGACAATTGTATATTGTCCATTGCCACAATTAATTCATCTTTATAAAATTTCAAGAATGTTTTTGTGAAATCATATTTTTTTTTTACAATTTCTAAATCATATATTTTACCCAAAAAAATTATTTGTTAAACTTTGGCGGGAATTTGACATATTGACTTCTCACATATAAAAATTCAAAACATACTTTATTGATTTGATTTGATTTTTTAAAACAACAACCATGAAATATATGTAACAACGAGTATATGAGACTTCAAACCCTTAACATAAAAACAAAAGTTAAAAGATTAATTGTGTAAAGTAACAATTCTTTTTTAAGATTTGCTCAGAAAAAAAAAAAAAAATTTCTTTTTTAAGATAAACCCTTGATAACTCCCCAAAGTTCCCTTAGAAAAACAAAGCTCCCCAAAGTTGAAACATTAAGTGATAATTCTAATATACTATGCTCTATTTCAATATAACCATCACGTGGTTATTATGTCAAATGCAAATTAGAAACTTCACCGGATAAAAAAGTGGATGATGGACTAAATATATAAGTGAAGAAATGCATATACTTAGAGTCTATTTGAAAGAATTTTTAGTTTTTGAAATATACAAGTTCTCTTCTCACAATAGTTATCCTTTTATATCTTTTAGTACCCAAAACTAAAAAATTCAAAACAGTTTCAAAAACTGTAATTTTAAAAAATAGTTTAGCAATTTTTTTTTTAATTTTCAAATTTTTAAAAATTAAAAAAATGTTTTTGAGAAGTGTTTCAAACAGGCTCTAATCTCTTATGATAATTTGAATGAAGATTTAATTCACCTATGTGGCTGCTCAACATCCAATTTGACGATCCATGGCATTTAGGCTTCATACACAATATAAGTAGTAATGTACTTACCACAAAGAAAACAACAGATGAATTAACCTGCAGTGGTAGTTGCTAATCTATGTCTCCGTCTCCCCTAAAGTCTGCATGTAAAGAAAACATAGAAGGAGGTAAAATGTTAACTTAAGGTTCTTAATTAATCACCTTTTAATGAAACAAATTAAGATGCATATGGACTTCAGTCGAAGAAAGATGACAACTCCTGTTAAAATTGGTTGCAACCATGCCATTAGAAACAGAAGGTGTCATCTCTCCTGCGACTGAAGTCCGTGTACATATCTTCTACACTTGAACCATTTCTTGCATATATGTATATTTATGTTCCTTTGCTCAAAGAAGTCAAGGCCATACTTATCTGGGAGATGGACCATCTAGTCTCTTTTGTTTACAATTTGACTTGAGTCTAAGTAGGTAATTACGTTGGGTAGGTACTATTTGGTGATGCATATACCCAAACACCATGACAAAAGCTTATCAATGATTAGTTTATAAATTAATTAGAGTTTCAAGTTAATATTATTTTATAATTAAATTTATTAATAAAAGAACAATAATACTCAAAATCCATTACAACAAGATTTTTCATACATTTTGAAGACAATCACTACTAGGAAAAGCATAATTAGCGAGGGAAATTAGTGATGGAAAAAATAAAATTCCTCACAAATTCCTTGGTCGCAAAATTTAGTGACGGAATTAGAGAGGGATTTCATGTTTTCCCTCACTAAATATCCCTCACTAATTTTTGTTTTTTTAGTAGTGAATATTGTAATTCTTCTTTTTATTTTTTTATTTATTAAAGCGAAATTTCTATGATTTTGGTGGTTGAAAGCTAAAAACAAACATTTAACTTTTGATTTTCATCACTAGTGGATAAATTTTTGGCGGTGCTTGAACTTTGTTACCTAGCTATTGCTTGTTTTGGGTTATAGGTCACGTTTTGTTGTTCTTTTCGTGCTTGTGCCTAATTTGTAACATAACTTGATATTCTTTTGAACCCTATCCTTACACTACTTATGCAATTGGTTCTGTTTTTGGTGCTGCACTCTTCGATTTTTTTTTTAAAAATGTATATCACCTTATGATACTCTCATTCAAGAGATATAAAAATAATAATATCTACATCTCACCCAACAATCTAAAAACAACTCCAAATTAAGATAAAGGATAACAGTTAAATTTTACCCATATAATAATCATAAGCAATTACTCACAACACACTTCTTATATATAATTTTTATTATTATGTCAACTTTAGGTGAGTTCTATTAAATAATGTGCATCTTGCTCCTTAACTTTTTTTATAGGAATCATATCCTCTTTACTGATAACATGAATCTTACAAAATAATATAATAAAAATAATGTTAAAAGAATGTGTAGTATAACACCAGTCACCAAGTTATATTCATGTTATCTTAATATATGAATACAAGCATATTCTTTAGGATTTCCGAATGATTATATGATTTGATTATCATATTGTTATTGGAAAAAAAAATTATTATTAATTTAGAATATTATAATGTGGTCTGATCACAAACAGCCAAGTGATAAGTGGCTGAGATCCTCATCATCTTCTCAATCTCCCTTTGCCCCCTCTAAAATCTCTTTATCGAGTTTTTTTAGACTAATAGGAATATATAAAAGAAAGGAAATAAGAACAAAAAGAGAAGGGGAACATAGACCAAAACCTTCTCAAGCTAAAAAGTTAAGCAAAAAGTTATGCGCAAAACGTTACGCCCAACAAAGAGAAGAAATGAAAAGATAAAAACAAGAAAACAAAAAGGAAAATAAAAAGAGCAAGAAATAAAACAAACGCAAAGCAAGTTCACGAGTCAATCCGGTAACCTACCCTTAGAGCGGGTGTTATGAACATGAAAAACCTTCTTCAAATTCTTTTTGGTGGTTTTAGACACCACTTCGGTGAAAGGCTCTTCAGTAGCACTAGAGCAGTTCTTCAAATAATTGATAGCAGCCTTTATCTCTTCTTCATCAGTATAAACGCGAGGCTTCGTATTTGCAACATCATTTCCTTTGCAAGCATACTTCCTCAAAATCTCCATCATGGGTGACAATCGGATTTAAATTATCATCAGCAACAACATTCAATTTTTCCAATGTATCATTCCATGAACCAACCAAACGCATATCAAGATAATCCTCCCTCTGTGGTTCACAATTAGCTGAATTAGAAGAACCAGATCCAAAGACATCATGAATGGCCTTTTTAGAGCGCTCTTCGGTAGAAACACTCAAATTCTCATTACTTTGAGCACCCATGTCTTCTTGATGCATGGTATCAATACACACAACCTCTCGATCAATAATGGTTTTCAAATCGTTAGCAGATTCCAAATGAGGGTTATTATCGACTCATGTTTCAGTGACATTATTTGTCACACAATCAGTATAGTTGATTCCTTACCCAAATCATCCTTCTGAAAGAAAGTTGCAAAAGACCAAAATGTTTTCTCTAAAATAAAATATCACTTTTAGAACGTTTTATCTATTTGTTATGCATTTAAAAAAAAAATAGAAAATAGAAATAATATAAAAATTGTTTTGAGTAACATTTCTTGAAAATATGGGATTGAACCTATGTATTGTTTCTTTATATCTCACTCCTTTTCTTTCTCTTCATATGTCTCTCATAGTACACCGTCCAATCACATATATAAGCAAAACTTCATGTTTTACGTTCATTCAATAATGATATATGTAGTCTTTATTCTAAACAACATACTTTATTTATTAAACGAATTTAAAATATGAATTTTTGCTTATATTTATGACCGGAGGGTATATGATAGAAAAGGTAATCTACCACCTCGTACACAATTCATATCAAATTCTCTCTGTCTCTGGTGAATATAAGCCTATAATTGATAATTGGTCAAAGTCATCAAATAATTGTACACCATATGTGAACACCTTGTGGCCGCAAACCGTGCCCTTTTTACATGTCATAATGTGAAAAATAGACCCAAAAAAAAAACACACATAAAAACATGTTTGAAATCTTTTAAAAAAAATGTATTGTATTCCTGATTTGCACCAGTGCCGGTTCTACATATGAAAATAAGTTTCAAGTCATTCTCATCTTAATTGCAAAATTTGAAGGAGTGAAGTGATAAGATGGTTAGATGTTCGATCCCCATCCTAATAATTTTTTTTTGTTGTTGTGTAATTAGGTATCCTCCGCGTAAAAATGCAAAGTTTTAAGATCCTCAAAACCTTGGAGAATCAAAATGACCCATCCTCTGTATAAAAACTAACAATGTTAATATTTGTCGTTTAAAAGAAGAAATAAAGAATTTTAAGATGTACTATAGTGAAATATATATTTCATGTCACACAATCAAAATTTACCAGTTTGGTTTAAATGTATTTAGATGGTGTCATCAGAACCATTTCTTCTGTTGCTTCTACCAATAATGCTGTTCCTTTGTTTTCAATGGACAAATGAAAAAAGAAGCATTAGAGAAGTAGAGATGCTTAGCAATATATTTCTGTATTTTTTTTTTGTATGAAAAAAAACCTAGTTAAAATAATCAGAATAGCACTGCTGGAGAAGTTTAAAAGGACATGCAAATAATTTTCTAATTATCAAAAGGACATGAACATAAAAAATTGTACCAAAATAATTTCAAAATAAAAATTAGGTAAACCGATCACAACTCAACTTCTTCAATCCAGTTCGACAAAACTATAGTACAAACAAAAAACTGAACTTACAAACTAACCCGTTCTATAACCTGTTGATTGAAAGTTTCTAACATAAAGAGAGAGAAAAAACATCAAAATTGAGTTGTCAGCTAGAGGTTGAAGGGAATCATGTCGCAGGAGGATGGCACCACTATATGATAATATTCATATCATAAATATTCATATATGTACCATAGGCCGGTCCCATCACTCCTGCGACAGGATTCCCTGAAACCAAACCTCGTATTGCCTTCTCCAGATTATTACTTCCTTCATGCAAACATATTAGATATCTATATATAGGTCGATTTTAGTCTTGGTCTTTTAATTTATTTATTTAATTTGTCCTTGCCATAAGCAACTTTAACCACATGCAGGAATTGCTGTGAAGTTGCCAGAATTTGGAAGTTGGAAAGTAGAAAGGTTGATGAAGCAAAGATTTCAAAGTTGATGTTATAATTTAACTCCACCATTTCCCTTTCAAGAAACTTACAAGCAACTTACATTGATTTATTTAATATTATAATGAAATTTAAAGATATTTTTGAGGTTCTAGAAAATTCCACTTGTTCCCTTTCGATGAACACAATGAAAAAGAGAGCTTCTTATTTAATGGTCAATGGAAAATATTGGAAAGAGTTGTTCCTCGTGGGATCAATTTGAATTCATTCAGCATGAAAAGGAATATATAAGACAAGTTATAATATACACCCTCCGTCACTAATAAAAGCAAAAAACTATATTTTAAGTTCAGTCATTTAATGATGTATGTCGTTTATAATAAAGACCATGTGCTTCATTAAATAAATGAACCTAAAATGTAATTTTTTGCTTATATTAATGACCGGAGGGTGTACTTTTCTCTAGAGGGTCCCCTAGCTAGAATCAAAAGATTTTAATATATCATCGTAGTTTTTATATTAATTAATCTGATTTATATGCAACGATATCTAGAGGTGACCACTAGAACCAATAGATTTTAACATCACCTTTAACAAGGATAATAATTAATGTCGTGCAGTCTCAAACCCTCAACAACGGTCACATACATATAGCTGATTATAGTGAGAAAGAATATTGTGCGCCATTATATTATCCTTTGTTGGTAACATATTTCGAAGGAGTCTTCAGGCCAAAATCGACACCTTCAAGGGAACCTATTTATACCAAATTAATATGTAGTAGCATCATAAACTATGAAGCTCAGATACTCCAAAACAGAGACGTACTCGTATTAGATACGTATCAGATACTGATACTCCACAGATAGTCACGGATACGCACACACAAAGTATCAGAATTAATTATTTAAATTTTTAAAAAATATTTTAACGGATACTTATACGATACTCCGCAGATACACAATGATACTTATAAGATAGTTCACAAATACGTATCCTAGAAAAAGATGAAGAGTAAAAAGTCAGATAATGTTATAAACATTCAGTAGAGATGTATATGATTCAATTTTAGATATGCATCACTAAAATTGTTTCTCGATGAACCACTTAAAATTATATTTTTTGTGGAAGAAGGTAACGAGAGAGAGCTGATTCAGTTAATCAATATTAGATAATATATGTGTTGAGTTCTTTTAATCAATGTTTATTTTCTTCAAGTATTTTACATACATATAAGGTTTAGTATAATGTTTTTGTTAACGTATCTTAGCCGTATCGTATCCTAAATTTTGAAAAATTCATGTATCCGTGTACCCGTATCGTATCGTACTCGTACCCTTATTCGTACCCAGGATTCATAGATCAGAACTCATAGTCTCCTGGCTGGTGAGCATCATATACACCCCTGACTGAATAACCACTAATAGGATCAATCCGTCACTGCCACTGATATGTAGAATTAAGTTGCAAAGAAATATCGTGAAGTAAAATCCTACAATACTCCCCTAACAATTCCTCCTTCAATGCCCATAACCGACGGCGCCATGCCATGCTGCCCCGCCTTCCTCCCAACCTAAAGCGCACATATATGCCATCGAAATTGACTTATTAACAACCAAGTAAAAAAGGCGCCTATACTGCACACACCAGGGAGAGTCTCCCAACCACGGATCCGTCCAAAAAAAAGTATCCACTCCTTTACCAACCCTTTTCACAACATTCTCCTCAAATCACCCTCCACCATCAATGCCTCAACCATCACAGATTTTCACAATCTCCCTCCACCACGAAGAACCACATCAACCCCCATTCTCCAACCGCTCTTCCCCCTCACCATAACGAGCTACTAACATCCTATAGCACGGAAACCGTTTTTCAACCTTTTCGAAACCAATCATATAATACTGGAAAACATTCAACAAGATTTCCAAAAATAATTATTAAACCAAAAAACATTCACAAAGCAATCTGAAATAAAACTGAAACCGAAGTAGTTCAACACAATTAGCATAATGGATAGTTTAAGTAAAATGGAGGGTGAGAGCATAAATGTAAGGATATATGGTAAAAAAATAATAATTAATGTCGTGCTTTTTTGGTTGTGACTTGTGAGTTGGAAGACACTTGACGTAAGTTCACAAGATCAAACGTGAGTTATGTACTAAATCAACTTGTCAATGGAAACTGTTAATAATTTTAAGTGATTGTTGTTCCAAATTCGATTCAAGGTTGGAGTTAGTATGTGTTGCATCTAAAGAAAAGCCCTTCAACATTTTATTGATGTGATCCAGTAATAAATTTACCATTTACTCAAGTGTTGCACTCTCTTATTTTATCGATGTTCCTCTTCTTTTTCAATTATATAAACTAAATTTCGTCAATTCACATTCAAAAATAATTTTGATTTAAATTATCCAAACAACTTGAATAATGATAAATCACTTTTCAATTAAGGTATCAAAACATAAATCATGTTACATTAAACTCACTTTTCACCTAAATCAATCATACAAAATCAATTCATTATAAAACAATTGTTTTTACCGTGAAACCAAACACACATGAGGTGCAACGCAACATTAGTTAGGAGTTTCTAGTTGCACCCCTAGATTTTGCCAACCACACTATCAGACCCATTTTGTTCAACAACAATACAACATGATCAAGTTGATTTATTTATATGAAATTACAATTTCGATCTAACAAAACACACAAACTAATGAAACCATTGAAACAAACAATGTACGTTGGTGATAATAATAATAATAATAATTAATAATAACAATAATTATGAACTCAACAATGAAAGAAATCACTAGGAGGCTTGTTATTCGTTTTTATTAATAATATGAGGTGCATTTGACACACAGTATTTTGGGATGTCAGCATATATAGCTGAGATTTCAAAAACATTTTATTATGATAATTTGAGGTGTCAGTATAGTTGAGATGTCAACCGCCATAATTAACGTGTATAACATTCATCGTTTATAAAAAAAAATATGAATTATTATTTAAAGGGTTTTTTTCTTAAGCTTGGCCTAACACCCATAAAATGTTATGAAAATCCCTAACAATGGGTAAAATGGTTAGTTTAAGTAAAATGGAAGAGTGAGACTATAAATGTAGGGGTATATGAAAAAAAAGATGTCGTGCTTGTTTGGTTGTGAGTTGGAAGGCACTTGACGTAAGTTCATAGGGTCAAACGAGAGTTATGTTCTAAATCAAATTGTTTGGGGACTCTAACTAATTTTATGTGATTGTTGTTCCAAACTGGATTTAAGGTTGGAGCAAATATGGGTAGCTTTTGCGTCCAAAGAAAATCGCTTCAACATTTTAATGATGTGATCCGACAATCAACTTACCATTTACTCTCTTATTTGATTGATGCTCCTCTTCTTTTTTTAATCATTCAAACTAGTTTTGGTAAATGCACACTCAAGAGTAATTTCGATTTAAATTACCCAAACAACTCACGTCTCGAAACCAATTTTCCAGTATTTGGTTCTGAACAAGTATATCCGCATCCTTACTAGTATTTATAAGGTAATCCAAAGCAACCATATTCTGAAACAAAATTTTGGTCCCATCCTTAACTAACTCCTCCCGAAAACCTCAAGTCATCAGAAAATTTAATGGTTCCAGATTGTTTAGCAATAGTAAGATGTCTTGTAGGTAATTTTATGTAAGTAGGAGTGATTTCATTGTAAGAATGAAACCATTTTAGATTGCCACAGATATGGTCACTAGCTCCTGAATCTATGATCCAAGAACTTAGAGTAAAATTATGACAAGTTAAAGAAGAAATGAAACTAGTACCTTGCCTGTCAGATGGTGAATGACCAAGAGAGATGGAGGAAGAAACCTGATTAGAAGCATGTACAACATTTGAACCTTGATAAAGAGATGAATTCTGAAGTAAATACATCAACTTTTCATATTGCTCATGTGTGATAGCTGAAATAGTAGCTTTAGAATTAACACATGATGAAGGTTTCTCAGCATTATTAACACCCTCCTTAGCAATATTATTAGCAGATGAAGAAGAACCAAAAGTCTTTTGCAGATGTGGTGGAACTCCATGCTTTTTCGAACAAGTTTCCACAGTGTGATCACTTCTTCCACAGAAAGTACATACATGCACACCATTCTTGAAATTGCAACCTTGAGAATATGATTTTCCAAAACTATTTCCCTTGTATTTTCAGGAATCAGCATAATTGATCAACACTAAATCTTAATTAGATGAAGTAAAATTCCCTTGTCTTTCATTTTGTAAAACCATTGAAAAGATCTTGTTCATGGGGGGTAAAGGATCCATTAACAAGATTTGAGACTTAACCATAGCAATGTGTTCATTTAAACCAGTAACAAACCTAATTGCATAGAGCAAAGTGTGACTTTGTCTAGCATTGCGCATGAATTCACAAGAACAACGTACTCTATAGACACAGTTGGGAACAAGCATGTAAATCTCAAACTCCTCCCACAAAATCTTCATATTGAGAAAATCTTTCTTTTAAATCGTTCCAAACATCACAAGTGTTTTCCATGAAGATAATGGACTGTGCAATTGAAGGAGATATAAAATTCACAATCCAAGAGTGAACTAACATGTTGCAACGGTTCCAAGGTCGAAAAAGAGGATCAAAATCACCAGCAATAGGTTCGATCGTTCCATCCACAAATTCATACTTCATCTTTCCTCCCAAGGCTCTACGCATGGAACGAGCTCAGGAGTGATAATTGAAACCATCCAAAACCGGAGAAACATTGACAGAGGAAGGTCCATCATTAGGATGATAAAGCTTGATAAAGCTTGCGGAAGAGAGATCAAAGGGCTCTAGATACCATATTAAGTAACAAGAAATTGATTAAAAAGAGAGAAAACCAGAAAAGGAATATTGAAGAGAATGAATAATTTCTCATTGATTATGGAAAGTGGTTACAAGCTGTTTATATAGTTTGTTATTGCTTTTACACTGTATGCTACTATGAACTATCTCTACTATATTATGTCCTAACTTTCCTACAAATCAGGAAGTTATATATTCTATGTAACTAAGTCTAAACTAGCTTGGGGTTCTATATCTTGTGCCACAAGCAACTGCAGTGCATCATGTTCCTCTTGTTGATTCTTCAATAATGAAGCTTCTATCACTTTTGTACTGTGTTTTAACACAATTTGCTAGAATGCTTGAGATGGAAAAAGGTAAGGGACTATATGAGGTTAAATATTATGGGTTTGAGTTGCATGATTTTGCTTATGAGCCTAGGTTTGCTACACCTGTTACTCCTCTACTTAATTATCAATTCTTCAAAATGTTGGAGAATTTTGGTTCGTTGGTTTATATGAATTAATTGGTTGTAATATTTTTATATCTTTCATGGGTATAAAATATTACACGGAAATTGTTTTTCAACCTTTTCGAAACCAACGATAATACCAGATTAGTTAGGAGTTTTTACCTGCACCCCTAGATTTTGCGAACAACACTTTAATTTCAGACCAATTTTGTTTAACAACAATACAACATGATCAAGTTGCTTTATTTATATGAAATTACAATTTCAATCTAAGTACACAACACACGAAATATAATGAAACCATTGAAACAAACAACGTACATGGGTGATAATGAGAATAACAATAATTATGAACTCAACAATGAAAGAAATGACTAGGATGCTTGTACTATTTGCAAGACAGAACAAACTGTTTGAATTATAGTGAGAACAAGTAGTAAGACTCCAGCAACGGAAGCAGCAATTTTCCAAGGAGTATTGCCATAATCACGCCTGAGAGTGGCCTTCAACTTATTCCTAGGATTATTACAAAAAGCATCCAATTCATTGGAAAGACTTACGAAATGATAACTGAGTTTAGATTTTACAACATTTTTGCAAAGACCATTAAACAAGATAGCCATAGATTGACCGTCTCCAAGCAAGTTTTCTAGTATTTGCTTCTGAATAAGTACATCCACATCCTTACCATTATTTATAAGGTAATCCAAAACAAGAACATAATCAAGAATATATGACTCATGAGGGTAATGACAATGCTCCAAAGCAATCATATTCCGAAACAAAATTTCGGTCGTCCGATCATGAACTATTAATTGAGGAATTTCAAGAACTCCTCCCGAAAACCTCAAGTCATATAAACACTTACTTTTAGTTTTCACTTGAAACCTAACTCCAGCTTCTACCAACTGAGTTGCAGTCTGTATATGTATTATCCGTTTTTCGATCTTGACTCTACTCGGCCGACTTTCAATAGGATGTTGCAAATGAAATATCCTAATCAGATCAGTGAAGTGCCTTATACTAATATCACCATTATCAAAAGACAATTTTGATTTATTCAATTTTTTAAAGTAATGGATAGTGAGTTCAAGAAAAGAAGGAACACTTTTGTATATGGAACATGAACGACTGTAAATTTTTTCAATAACGAAAAAGGGAAGCTGATTTTCAAGTAACAGTACATCATATAATATAAGACTTTTTAACCAAGGTTGAAAGAGAGCCCCACCATAATATTTTCTCCAAAAAAGTTGAATTATAAAAGCGGAATCGATTAAGATTAACTTAACAAGTTCATTATGAGAAAATGGTAGGGGTTCAGAATAACAGTGTTTGAAATCAGATAAGATAGAATCTACGTAGCAGACCAAGTCGTTTAAAGATGCCTCGGTTCGTTGAAGAAAAGCTTTGAAGTGAATGAGCTTCTGACGTTCCATGTTTTGGAGATGGAGGCCTAGGTGACCGTGGTGAAAGGGGCCAATGGAAACGACATTGGGGGTGTATGCGTTTTCGTTGACTGTGCGAATAACAGAGGGGACCTTGTAGATGCAACGGTCCTTGGTTGGAGGTGGCTCTGCGCTGTCGAGCATCGCATTGATATCCACCAAGGATGACATCTTGAGAGTCAGCAAGGAAATGAAAAGCTTGGTCTTTTGGCACTCCCTCGTATCCTTGTTATATAATATTGTGGATGTATTGAAAACTGAAATCAGCATATATATTGAAATAAGAACCCAGCACAAGAAGACTGAGAGCAGTACTAAGAGAAAGCCAAAAAAACAACTAAAAACAAAATGACAGAGAAGCCCCTTGCTGTCACTCTTCTAAATAATTATGATACAAAACAAAACACATGAGAGCAGCATCTTATTAGGCACACAAAGGCTCACACATAATAGAAAAACCTTATAACAGAGATCAACAAATTTCTAACGACAGTCTAAGTAATCACGAGGTAGTTATAGGGAGATCTACATGGAAAGAATAAAGAAAGACTCACGAGGAAGTTATTATTTTGTACCATGTTTTAATGACATAATTTCATTTCATCATTACTTCACACATGGCTCAATATGGTTTATAAAAAGAAAATGCAGCATCTTTTAAAAAGCATAGAGGACAAGGAAATTTAGAATTTTTTATGGTGTTAGGGACATTCATTTACTAGCATAAACTAATGAAAAGATTCCCCAAGTTAAATGCATATTGTACCATTTGCAATATTTGTCGTTCATAGGTCAATGGAATCATAGAGAGCAAGGTGGTGGCTTAATAGAGCCAATCATGGTCCTTTTATTGGAAGAAAGGTGTAGCGTAAGGGGAGCAGATCTACTCCAGTGACTGGAGAGTCCTGTGGGATCTCAGCCACATATTTTATTTCATTAGCCTCTATAATAATCATTAAAAAAGCAATTTAATAGCTGAGATTATCACTGGACCGAATGCAGTAAAAAAGCCATTGGAGAGAATTCTTGTCTGTGCGTAAGATGGCTAAATGGATTAATGCTATTGTTTATGAGAAAAATTTATGATATATACCTAAAAAACAAATTCACACCACGAGTTGAGATTCTCTCCATTTGCTATAATAAATGATAACTACAATTTTTATAAATATATGATATAAATACACACATTTTTAGAATATATGACATTAATTGGAGAGCCGTGCTATATAGCACGACATCCAATTTGCACGACAAGCACGACATGAATACAAATTCTTTGCTTTGTAAAAATAAACATGTCAAAACACCCAAATACTTCACAGCAACGGTTTACAAGCCTTTTTATTCATCATGATTCAAATAAAACAAGATAAGATAAATGTATCTTTTGTCAAAAAAAATGAAGATAAATACTAGTAGTATTAGAAAAGCAAAACACACTCAGTATATGATTTGGAAATGCACCATTCACCACCACATGATCCTTAATTTGTGATTTCTTTTTGGAAAAGTGGATCATTAAATTAATGGGTCAGTTTGCTTCAAAAAAAAAAAAATTAAGAGAGCCAAGATCAAATGACTTTTGTGCAAATACAACGAAATATTTTGTCATGCATATAAGTATTTCCCTTAATTGGAATAACATTTAGGTGACATTGTGGTTGGTGAAATTGGTCAACCATAATGTCACAAGTGGCTTTCTTCTATTCTTTTACAAGGTTTTTTTTTTTTTGTTGCTTTTTTTGTACACCATATAATTGTTATGTTTTGGAAAGAATAAAATTACATGACTCAAAAAGAAAACATTACAAAATATCCCAAAAAGCATATGCAATTGTTCTAATACTCATCTATTTTAGAATAATGTAAAATGATCTGTCATCAAAACCACATAAATTTTATTCGATAAAAAGTAAATGTTAAAAATAGTGTTCAAAATATAATGTTTCTAGCCTTTCTCATTGCTACATTTACTTCCATCCACCTTCCTTACATTACATCTATTAGATAACTTACATTTGCTTCAACCTACCTTATATATTAGCACAACCGTATTGTTCCTTCCACCCACCTTTTTTCCCATTAGTTCTTTTTAGTGTTTTAGCTTATGATGTTGGAACACAAACTTGGTTCAAAACTAAAGCATCTATGAGGAGGTTTTTAAGGTCGTCTAATTTGGTTGAATGCAAAGTAAATTTGTTACTTGTTGCTGCTGTTGAGAAGAGTAACTTGAATGTTCCAGAGTTTAAGGGTTAGGAGTTTACAAGGATGTGGAAATGTTTGGGTTGAAACATACTTTATGTTCAGTTTGCAGTGGATTCCACCTTGTTCTTGTGCTGGTTATGAGGTTATATATGATGGGTTTGAGTTGCATGGTTTTGCTTATGAACCTAGTTTTTTTTTTTGTGGTGTCCGAGATTCGAACCCCAAACCGTACATGAGTAATATTGGAGAATTTTGGTTCATTGGCTTATATGAATTAATTGGTTGTAATATTTTTATATCTTTCTTGGGTATAAAATATTACACGGAAACCGTTTTTCAACCTTTTCGAAACCAATGATGATACCGGAAAACATTCAACAAAAATATAGTACATCTCTTCCAAAAATAATTGTTAAACCTGCAGAAAATATTCAACAACAATGCAACATGATAAAGTTGCTTTTTTATTTGGCAGAACACCAATTTATATGAACTTACAATTTCAATCTAAGTACACAATGTAAATAATACAAATGCAAAATAAAGAGAGAGTAAGAACAACTTAGACTAAGGTTTCATGGAATATCAATAGCTTAACATTACAAAAGATTACAAGAGAATATGTATAAAACCTAATATACTACTAACTTAGCAACATAAATGTCCAATATTTTATTATCTAACACACAACACACAAAAGATAATGAAACTATATATTGAAACATACAACGTACATCGGTGATAATAATAATAAAAATAGCAAGATTCCAGCAACGGAAGCAGCAATTTGCCTAGGATCGTATTGCAACGATCATGCCTGAGAGAAGCCTTCAAGTTCAACTCATGCCAAGGATTACTATAAAAATCATTTAAATCTTTGCAAAGAATAGAGAAATGAGAACTGATATTAACATTTTCGCAAAGATCATTAAACAATTTAGCAGCAGAATGACTGTCTCCAAGCAAATTTTCCAGTATTTTGCTCCGAACAAGTATATCCACATCCGTACCGGTATTTATAAGGTAATCGAAGACAACATAATCAGTAATATATGACTCATGAGGGTAATAACACTGCTCCAAAGCAACCATATACCTAGAGGTGTCAAATGGGCCGGCCCGGCCCAGCCCGGCCCGAGCCCGAGAGGCCCGACTATAGAAATGGGCCAGCCCGGCCCGGCTCGTTTATGATTGGGCCGTGAAATCTAGAGCCCGGCCTGGCCCGGGTGGGCCATGGGCCAGCCCGGCCTGACCCGTTTATGTTTTATTTTTAAAATTTATTCACTTTTTTTATATATTTTCTTATGTATTAGTTACTCACCATTATTTTTTTGCTAAAATATGATTGGATGGACATAAAAATATAAATAATTTTTACATTAACATTGAATAATAATTAAACTCAAGATTATTCTTTCAATTAAATCAAATTAATAATTTATAAACTTTAAAATTTTAAAATTGTAAGCTAAATTCATCCATATTTATTAAGTTTATTTATTTAAATATTTTTTTGTTAATAAATTTTAAATTAGTTGATAATTTTTTTAAAAAATATGTTATTTTTTAACAAAAATAAAATGAAATATGGGCCAATGGGCCGGCCCGACCCAACTTTTGTTTGACCCAAATGGGCTTGGGCCAAAAAAGCCCGAGTACATTTTTTGTTAGTTTTTTATGCCCGGTCCGGCCCAAAAATATGGGACAATGGACCGGCCCATTTTTGACAGCTCTAATATACCGAAACAAAATTTCGGTCCCATCCTCAACTCTTAATTGAGGAATTTCAAGAACTCCTCCCGAAAACCTCAAATCAAGTAAACACTCACTTTTAGTGTTCACTTTAAACCTAATCCAGCTTCTAACAATTCAGTTGCATGGTGAGTCCTTTTAATCTCTCTATATGATGTAGTAGCTGGAGTTCTATATGGAAAGAAAAAAAGAAATACTCACAAGAAGGTGTTCTTTTGCGCCATGTTTTAATGGCATAATTTCATCAATACTTCACACAGGGATCAATACGGTTTTTTCAAAAAAAGAAAAAAAAGAGGAAAAACGATGCAGCATCTTTTAAAAAACATTCAGGGCAAGGTTTGAAAAAATGCATTAATTACATCTAGAAAGTATACTTTTTTTTTAAGAAACCTACAAAATATCTAGAAAATATAGATTTTTATTTTAAAATATATAGAACGACTTATTTTGCTACCTTTTTATTCACCAAAGAGAGTTTTGCAGCTAAGTTAAGATCCTTTTTGTTTATAAATATAAATGGAGATTGTCATTTACAAATAGATACACACAAATAGATTGTAAGTCCTACAAACAAGTGAGTTTCATTATCATTAATTATTTTTAAATTTTTACGTGTTTTTATCTCTCCAAATGAAAGAAATGTAGAAGATTTAAAATGGAAAAGATCTTGACTTTTTAAAATGGTAAAGAAAAAAAAGTAATGTGTGTTTTTGTGTATAGAGCGAGTTATTGATAGTTTATGTGCTACTTTAATGAGTTAGAGATTTATGAGTAATTATTTCATAAAAACATTGACTCGGGAAAAAAGTACCACATGGTTTTAAAATGTATAATAAGCATTTACTTTATCGACTCAACATAATACATCTGCATTTTTCCTTGTCAGATCGTACAAAATATCAAAAGTGAATGTATTTGAAATAATCGAGGTTGAATAAAAAATAAATGAAAGAGAATGACAACTAAAAACTTTATTTAATATTTAAAAATTAAAAAACGACATCCAAAAGCTAAAAAAAAAATAGTTTATTATAATGTTCAGAGTTTTGAGGGAGCCTGTAATGGGTTGGACCATCATTTGACTAAGAAAAACTCCACAAAAAAAATTTGACACCACATCATCATCTAAAATCTTAAGACATTAGATATACCGGTATATATATATATGGGTTGGTAGCGGTTTCATAAGATACCTTTTTTCATGAGAAGAAGGAAAGCAAGTTTGAAAAAAAATAAGATGGATAAGGAATTTGAAACATGATAGAAATGATAAAAGAAAAAACTAGGAACATGTGTTTTACTCATAGGAAATAGAGTGAGTTGCTGATAATTTATGGATTTTGTTGGAACATTATCCAAAAACAACAGATTTATTAAAGGAGTTGGAGATTATTGGGTAATTTTGATACCAAAATATTAAACTTATTAAAAAATGCCACATCAATTTAAAATGTCTAAAAACAAGTGTTTTATAAACTCGGTATAATACATGTATATTTTTCACTGTCACATTGCACCGAATACCAAAATTGAAGGAATGTGAAATAATAGAGGTTGACAACCACAAGCTAAAATTTAAGATAAAAAATTTTTGAAAAATGACACCCTAAAATTAACAACAAAAATCCTCATAATGTTGAAATTTTTGTGGAAGCTTACATTTAGACGTGTCATCATATTAGGATAAGAGCAACCACAGATGTGAGATTGACACAACATCTTTATCCAAAGTCTTAAGACATGAGGTATATGTGTCATCTCACTTACATGTTGTTCAACATCTATTCTTTCATACAATGTGAAGTTTTAACTCACACTTGACACAATAATATTTCTTTATCAAGTGTTAGACTCTCCGCGTAAGTGATCTACCACAAAGAACCACTCTCGCTCCCTCACAATATTGAATTGGGATATGATATCACCATTGGACCTTTTGTGAGAGCCAACACACGTGTAGACCGACAGATGCTAGAAATGAGTTTTTAGGGCTTAAGTAAGAGTTTTTTCACTTATTTGTTGTTCCACTTCCATTCTTTCATCCAATGTTGAACTTTAATTAACATTTGATACAACACAATATTCTTTCTCTTAAATATGACGAAATTTTAGCATGTACTTGCCATAAGTTTTCATACTAGTTAACATAAAATTTTGAGAGATAAAAGTTTGAAATTGAGAGGAATTACATTTATAATATTTACTTCCACCCACCTTCAATTCAGATATTCTTAGTTGATAAGTGCCGTGGACACTATTTTTTTAGAATATTGCTAACGAGTGTTTTTGAGCACTCTTCAACATTTCTAATGAAGAAACATTTTTTTTTTTAAAGGAAAGATTTCAATTTTTAATGCAATATAAACTTTTATAAAATATTACCACTTTGGGTGCTTAAAGAGTGTCCCAAAAACACTCTTTAACATTTTCTTTATTTTTAATACTCTCTAATTAACAAACGTTTTCTTTGTTAAAAAAACGTTTTCTTATCCGATAAAACTCAGATGAATCTTATAATTTAAAAGTTGGTCTCATAAAATAGCGAGATCAAATATCTTTTATTCAATTAAAAAAAATGTTCCTACGTTTACTTCCATTAATTGGTTGGTTACACTCACCTTTTTTTTTTGTTGAAGGAATACACCCACCTTTCTGATTTCTATGTTTACTTCCACAGTCCTTCCTTACATATATTAAATTTACCTCTAGCGACCTAACATATTACCACAACACAACCGTATCCGAGAATTTTGGTTGGTTATTTTTATGTATTAATTGGTTGTAATAATTTTATGGATGTGACCCGGTGATCAATTTACCATATAGTCAATGTTGGGTTATGAGGGAGCTCGTAGGACCGAAAGAGACATCACACTCTTATTCAAAACTTTAAGACAAAGGATTTATGGGTCATCTTGCTTATAAGGTGTTCAACATTTACTTTTCTATTTGATGTGGGACATAATTACTTACACTTAAACACAACACTCCCCCCAAGTGTGAGTGCATCTATTCATCATGTTCCCCCTTTAAGCGGAAGCTCTTACTTGCTCGTATCGTCGTTGTCGGCTTCTCTGCAACGGACTGATACAAGGAACTTATATCGTCATTGTTGGTTTCTCCGCAACAGACCAGCTGCCTCGGTAATACCCTTCGTCAAACTAAGCTCTGATACCACTGTTAGGTCACTGAGGGGAGTCAGAGGACTGTCCACATCGAGGCTAGAACAACCACATTACTCAGAGAGACACACACACTTACCCAAATGTGAGTCCATCTATTCAACATGCTCCCTCTTCAAGAAGCTCTTAGCTTGCTTGTATTTTCGTGTTGGCTTCTCCGCAATGGACCGACATATGGAACGTATACCGCCGTTGCTGGTTTCTCCACAAGAAATCGGCTGACTTAGCCATACCCTTCTTCGAACCGGGGCTCTGATATCACTGTTGGATCATGAGAGGAGCGCGTGGGACCTGCCACATCGAGGCTAGAACAACCACACTAAATCACTTAAATCAATTCAATATAATCAATTAATTCAAAAACAGATTTTTATCTTTGTGGAACCAAACACATGTAAGACATGACATTAGTTAGGAGTTTCTACCTGCACCCCTAGATTTTTCCAACAACACTATCAGGCCAATTTTGTTCAACAACAATACAACATGATCAAGTTGCTTTTCTATTTAGCAGAACTCCTATTTATATGAAATTATAATTTCAATCTAATGCAACACAAAAAGATAATGAAACATTGAAACAAACAACGTACATTGATAATAATGAAAATAATTATGAACTCAACAATGAAAGAAATCACTAGGATGCTTGTACTACTTGCAAGACAGAACAAACTCTTTGAATTATAGTGAGAACAAGTAGAAAAATTCCAGCAATGGAAGCAGCAGTGTGCCAAGGAGTATTGCAATAATCACGCCTTAGAGCAGCCTTCAACCTATGCCAAGGATTCCTACAATAAGCATTCAATTCTTTGCAAAGAATAGAGAAATGAGAACTGATATTAGAATTTGTAATATTTTCTCCAAGACCATTAAATAAGATAGCAACAGAATCACTGTCTCCAAGCCAATTTTGCAGTATATTGCTCCGAACAAGTATATCCACATCCGTACTAGTATTTATAAGGTAATCCAAAATAAAATGATAATCAATAATATATGACTGATAAGGGTAATGACACTGCTCCAAAGCAACCATATTCCGAAACAAAATTTCGGTCCCATCTTGAACTGTTAATTGAGGAATTTCAAGAACTCCTCCCGAAAACCTCAAGTCATGTAAACATTCACTTTTAGTGTTCACTTTAAACCTAACTCCAGCTTCTAACAACTCAGTTGCACTCGGTAGATGTATTATTTGTTCATCGATCTGCTCTCTACTCGGCCTACTTTCAATAGGATGTTTCAAATGAAATATCCTAATCAGATCATTGAAGTGCATTATACTAATATCATTGTTATCAAAACCCAATTTTGGTTTATTGAAACATTGAAAGTAAGCAATAGTGAGTTTAAGAAAAGAATGGATCATAGTGTTAGGAACAGTCAATGAAATACTGTAAATTTTTTCAATAACGAAAAAGGGAAGCTGATTTTCAAGTAACAATAAATCTGATGATATATCATTATATAACCAAGGTTTTAAGAGATCACCTTCACAACAGGATCTCAATAAATGTTCAATTATAAAACCGGAATCCATTAAAATTAACTTAACAAGTTCAATATGAGAAAATGATAGGGTTTTGGAATAACAGCCTTTGAAATCAGATAAGATAGATGTTGAGAAATGACTCCAAATTGTGATGTTGTGAAAGCTGAAAATCGTGGCGCGATTTTCAGAGGCGTGGCGTGATTTTGTTGGCATAGTGGATGGTTTCTACTGACGCAAATCGTGGCGCGATTTTGTGCAGCGTGACACGATTTCTGGATAAGGTCGTTGTACCTTGGGTCGTACACAATGAACCGTGGCGCAATTTTGGCTAGCGCGGCGCAATTTTGACAGATCTGTCACACTATTTAAGCACTTTATGACCCATTTGTTAAGAGACCTTGGTGAATCTCATGGAAACCAAAGGAGGGAACTTTTAGGGTTTGTAGATACTAAAGGTTGAAGGTCTTTGGGTGAGGTTCAAAGCTTCAAGATGTGAATCTTGGAGAACCAAAAGAGGGGGCTCTTGTGAAAAGGGTTGGTGCTTTTTTGGGAAGATTCATGGGGTTGGGAAACACATGAATGCAGAGTCATTTGTGAACAACTTGGGTGAGTCTTGTGAAACCAAAAGAGAAGATCCTTAGTGAAATCAAAGGCTAAGGGTTGGTTCTCTTTTGGGGGTTAGATTCTAGAGTTGGGAAACAATTGTAAACACCTTGGGAGAGTGAAAATCATAAGTGTCGTGTTCATTGGTGAGATTGGGAAAATGGGTAGAAATTAGGTTTGTTCTTTGTGAGCTTGTTGAAGCTAATTTCTTGTAACCCATTTGTATCTCTTTGTAAGAACTCATTGATAGTGGATTGGAGAGATCAATCTCTCCTCAAGAGTAGGTCAAGTTCGACCGAACTAGGTGAACATTTCTTGGTGTTGTTATTTTTTTTTACTCTCTCTCTATATCTTGTTTATCATTTGGTTAGATTGTGGTTTTTTCTATGCACTTAGTTTATAGACTAGGTCTATATTGTTGTTGTTGTTTGTGGTTATTTACATTTGATTATTGGTTGCCATTGATACTTGCTCAACGAATTTAAATTTCATTGATGTGATGTTTGGAATTTGAGACCAAATTCACAACAATAGATTCTATATAGTTGACCAAGGTGTTTAAACATCCCCCCGTTTCTTTTGAGAAAAGCTTTGAAGTAAATGAGTTTGTGACGTTCCATGTTTTGGAGCTGGGTTTGAACGTGGTGAAAGGGGCCAATGGAAACGACTTTGGGAGTGTATATGCCTCTTCGTTGAGTTTGCGAATTTTAGAGGGGACCTTGTAGATGCAACAGTCACCGGTTGAAGGTGGCTCTTCTGTGTCGAGCATCACATTGATATCCACCAAGCAGGAGAGTGACATCTTGAGAGGTGAGCAAGAAAATGAAAAGCTTGGTCTTTGGTCTTTGGAATTAGGTTTCAAGAAAATGAAAAGCTTGGTCGTTGGAACCTCGTGTCCTTATTATATAAAGATTTTCAAAATGATTTTTATATTTCTTACTCCCTCGGGCCATGTTTATAAGAAACATTAGACGTTTTTGATTCATTGCATAAATGATGTATTTTGTCTATATTTTAGATAAGATACACCAATTACTCAATAAATCTAAAAAGTCAAATTTCTCTTATAAATAAGACCGGATGGAGTATTTAATATTTGTCTTTATGATATCATTATTTCACAATTTTTTATAAAATTATTTTTGTAAAAATATTCAAATAGTTATAAATGATTAATGATTGTATTGTTTTTTATGGATGGATAAAAAATATAAATAAAATAATGCTGCATCTTTTAAAAAGCATTGAGGGTAGGGTCGGAAATGAGTCGAGTCGAGCCTTGTTTAGTTCGGCTCGACTTGATAAGATTTAAATCGACTTGAAACTTAAGTTAATTACAAACTTTTTTTTTAATTCAAACTCGATTCAATTCAAACTCATGAACCATTCGATTCAGCTCAACGGCTCGGTTCAAATAAACCAAAAAGGAAAAAAAAATCAAATGAGCATAAAAATAGCTCAAAAACATACAACCGGTCTCAAGACCACTTGGGTAAAGGGTAATAAATGCAGTAATCTGAATTTGTGTAAAGGGTAATAAATGTAGTACTCTTGATTTATCATAGCACTATTGACCTATTACAAGAACATGCCAATCAATATTTCTAATTCTTTTATAGACAATATTGTTCTCTGTTGTTTATAAATCTATAATAATGGATGGATATGTAGGCTCTGTTTGGTAGAAATAGCGGATAACTGATAAGATAGTTGATAGTTTATAACTGATATCTGATGACTGATAACTTATAGTTGATGACTGATGACTGATAGCTTATAAGCTAACTGAAATATTTGGTAAAACTAGCAGTTCAACTAGCTGATAAATGTAAAATGACATAAAGGGCATTCTTAATTTATAATAAAATCATATCAAATAATATTTAAGTAATTGTAATTTCGTAATCTAAATTTTCTTTAAAAAATACTTTAAAATAATGAAAGATATAATTTCATTAAAATGTAACACAATTAATGATATATTTTTTAAAGAACAATCAAAGAATAAAGAACATGTCCGTGAGCTTAAAAAAAATAATAAAGAACATAACTAAGGTATATTTTCATAAATAAATAAATAAAAACTAAAGGTACATTGTTGCGTTGCGTCAAAAAAAAATTTAAGGCATATTGTATAAAAGAAAATAACAACGAAAGCCATAGAGTAAAAAAATAACACTAATATTATATTGTTCCTTAAAAAAAACTATAAGTATATTGTTCCGTAAAAAAAATGGTATATTGTATACAGAGAATTACATTGAAAGTTGGTTGGTGTATTTATTAACAAGGGCTAGTAATATTTTCTAAAAAAAAATAAAAATAGACAGTGGTATTTATTATGTAGCTATATTATAATAAATTGTAGTGGGTAAAAATGGAATTTAGATGAAATAATAAGGGTAAAGTGGAAGAAAAAGTGAGAAGCTATAAGCTATAAGCTCAAACGCTACTTGGAATAGCTTCTGAAAAATAGATTATAAGCTCGTGAAATAAGCTATAAACTCATGGTAAAAAAGTGTTACCAAATTGAGCTTTTTTTGTCAAACGAGCTTATACCCTATTGGCTATAAGCTAATATATGTGTCTTACCAAACGGTCTCGTAGGATTTTCATATGGAATTGATAGCGACATTTAGATTCGTTGTGACCTGGTTTTTTTTTCTTTCAAGGTACTATGAAGTTTGAACTAAAGAGACAATTGGATATACATTTAGATGTGTCATGTCATCACATTAGAATAAGAGCAATCACACGTATGAGATTGACACCACATCTTTATCCAAAATTTTAAGACATGAGGTATATGTGTCATTTCACTTATATGTTGAGAAAAAGACAAAGAAGGGAGAGACTATTGTCATATAGTGTTTTGAGTAAAGATACATGTACATCCTTTTTCTCCGGACCACTCATACACACACCCCATGTGGCATTTTTTTTTGTCAGGTAGCCAAATGGCTAGAATTCATCTTATAAGGTGAATAAGTGGGGTGTCCGGGGTTTGAACCTCGGCCCCTACATATAATAATGTATTCTCCTACCCTTATTTATTTAATTAAACCGTGGTTAATTAAAAACTCATCTACCCTAATTTCCATGCAAACTCGGCTATATATAGCAAACCCTAAACCGAGTTTTTCTCAAGAAAAAAAAAACCTAAACCGTGGTAAATTACATAGACAGCAGAAGAATCATATATTTTGATATTTTGATTTTTACAAATGGAAGAACGTGACCTTACAACCTTCCTCTCAAACCACTGCTTAACTGGTATTCTAATTTAACATGCATTTTATCAATATACATATTTTTTTTGAGAATTGAAATATCCTTTTTGCGTTTTTTGTTTTTAGATTAATGTTTATACCAATTTTGGCACTCTTCCTATTTAGTGTTGTCGTAATTTCTTGGTCTATTATCTAAGGATTCAGACTGTATTGTGTAATGTTATGTTTTTTGAACTTAATCTGAATTTTGTTTCGTTCAAAACCTTATTCTGTTGTTAGCCTTTATTTCATATGCATACTTTTATCAAATCTTACCAATTATATATTGCATTTTATTATTAAAATCATTTTTTGTTAAAATCCACAAAATTTCTTGAAGCAAAACGCTTGAAATTGAATCTGAAATGATGGGGGGTGGGAATATGGAAAAGTCGAGCTTCATCTTCAAGCTGCAAGTTTAATGGGTTATGAAAAGAGGTTGAAGATGATTCAGAAATGTAACCTTCAAATACATCCCCGCATCATAATAAAAACCATCAAATAAGTCCATGAATATTTTAATCATATATCAAATTGATCCTTGAAATTACAGAACACACAAATTGAAACTGAAATATTACATAAGCAAAAGTCATAGGTAATAAGTCATAAGTCAGAGAAATTACATAAGCAGGAGTTGGATGAGCTGGTGCAGGTCCCTCATTGGTGTATTCTTAGGCCTGTCAGCTGAAGGAAGTCCTCTAAGGCCATACCTCCTTTTGGTGCAACACTCTGAAATTTCAAATTCAATCAAATTAGTCCCTAAAATCATAACAGAATCAATCATATCAGTCTTTCAATTAATATACTAATTGTTGCCCTTGCACACTCTCATACCACCCCTCTCAATTCCTTATCCTTCCATTGTTTTGTGAAGTTCCTCCATAGATGCATTGCACAATACCTATGTGGCACCCCTGACATCACTTCTTGCATGGCTGGAATCAAACCCTGCCAATTTTAACAATTACAGAATCAATATTCCCTGAATTATATCACTATCCATCAAAGTAGTCCCTGAATTATACTACTTACTATCAAAACAGTCCCTGTATTATATTTCTAACTACCAACATAGTCCCTGAATTATATTAATAAATATCAAAATAGTCCTTGCATTATTTTACTTACTATAACATCAGTTCTAAAACTATAACATTTTTAGCTATTACTATACATCAGTATGCATGCAAAAAAGGGACATAACATGAATGAGAAAAAGACTAAGATGGTTATTCATACCTTTTGCATGTCTGAGATGAAATTCCATCCATTATGCTCATAATTTCCAAGATCTTTATGTAGTAATTCCAAAAACCATTTCCAGTTATCTTTATTCTCCACAATGGCATAAGCAATGACATAAATCTGGTTATTTCCATCTTGTCCCACAGCAGACAAAAGTTGCCCTTCATAATACCCCTTAAGAAAGCATCCATCTAACCCAATCAATGGAGATGATGATGATTTTGGAGGGGTGACAATGGAGAACGTTTTAGCGGGAAGGAGAAGAGTCAATGATGTTTTTGATTTTTCTGAGTAAAATGTGAAGAAGGATGAATATGTAATGCAGGGGCAAAATGGGAAAAACATGAAAAATGAAAAGTGAACATTTTCCAAATCAATCAAATTCGTCTCTGAACACGTGGCTTCCTTCTTGCCACGCGTACAAGACAGCACAACATGCAAGGCGACATGTCAGCACGGCTAACGGAGCCCGTTAACGGATGGACCTTTTTGATGGACGTCTGATAAATTCAGGGATTAAATTGATATTTCGCATAATTGAGGGACGAATTTGGGAGACCCGTGAAAATTGAGGGACTAAATTGATGGTTCACTCCACGCGTTTCTTTTTCTTCCTTTTATCATCATCACCACCCACAACGCTCTCCCCCCATCCATCGGAGACCAAACATCTCACCATCTCCTCTTCACACTCCATCCAAACAGACTCCTTCACCGCCTCCTCTTCATCCAAAACTGCTTCGGCTTCTTCACACAACCTATCACCGATCTTCCAAACCATCGGCGGCGCCACCAACGACAACTTTTCAGGTCCTTCAGATGGATTAACGATTCTCAACCGTCCTTCACCGTCAGCGATTTCAAATTCTCAACTCAATCTTCTGATTCTCCTCCATCACTGAGTTCAAAAGGTTCGATTTTGAATCTTTCCTATACATGGCTCCAAAAACGCTAATCCGTTCCGCTTATTGATTCAAAAAAGGTTTACTTTCACATAAAAGAAAAGGCACTTGATTTATACAAAGTTATTAGTTTCACTGGACACTGTTTCAAGCCCAATCTTACTGATAAGTTTACCAAGGTCGAAGCTTCTAACATACTTGTGAATCATTTCGATTTTGTAGCCTGTAGAAACATTTTGGAAGTGGACAAGGAGGATAAACATATAGGTAAGATAGTAATTGTTTCTGTGTTAAATATATACGTTTTATAAGATTGAGTTGTCTATTGACATAGTGAGCTTTTGTTGTGTTTCACATATGTAATTGGCCATGTCGTTGAAAGAGACACTTTGAAGGTTAAGGAAGTCAATGGCAAGAGGAGCAAACTGCTTGACATAACATTGGAGGACCTTGAGTAAGTAATTTACATAACATTGAATCCTTTATACTTGAATTATGTGTTTCAGGAATATTAACAAATTCTTCTTTTATTTTTAGGATTGATGGATCAGATGTTGAGGTAAGGGTTTGTTGAATCAAATTAATGAATTGTTTTGTTTTTGCTACTTACAGGAAAGGGTTGTTGAGTGCAATGACTCCAGTAAGTTCTCCATAAAGGATGCAGTTGAAGAAACCACACCTAAAACTAAGAAGATCGTTGGTAAGAGGGTTGCTGATAGTGTTGGGTCTGCTACAAAGGATGTTGAAGATGTTGGTGAGAAATCAATCACCAAACCTACGAAGCTTAACTGTGTCAAACAAGAGAATGATGCTTAAGATTTTGTGGTCGTGTTCCGGTGTTTCCTAACTTTAATCAAGTCAGGGACTTTGTTGGTTTAGTCTTTGTGTTTTTTTATTTTTATTTATTTCTGTCATATTTCTGTTTTGATGTAACATTTGAAACTTATTTGGTGTGCACTAACACCTTTTGGTATCCGTCTGTTAGTTTCGCCGCTATCTTAAATAAATTTGTGTTTCGTTTGTTTTCAATTGTTGTTATTGCTTTCTCTGATGTTATGATGTTATAATCACATTGATGATTGTATCAAATTATTATTATACTGCTTTTGGTGAAGTGGTTCAATGGAAGAAGACGCTTATTGAGAATAATGACAATGCAACCTCTGTGATGTTTGCCGAGGCTCAGGATCCTCAATCTGTCATGCTTCTTTGCTGCAGGGATGTACATGCTAATGGCCATATTTAGGTGATTTCGGTTTCAAATAGCGCAAGTTAACAAAGATATATGCCATTCAGCTCATGTTTATGGTTGCATCATTGCAAGACCATTTACTCTGTTTTAATATTCTTCTGTTATTGTTATATCTTTAGCAAGTACAGAAAAAAAAAATATTACAATGATATCCTTGAAAATCACTTTGTGAATCAGTAACATGATATCTTCCTTTAATGACAAAAATAAATAACGTTTATTTAAACATCAGGTAATATTAAGGTCCCAATATTGCGATGTTGCCGCAATTTAAACTCTAAAGTCTCAATAATGCCTATGAGCATCCTGGATTATCATTCATGAAGTTAATTGTTGGGGTTTATCATTCATGAAGTTATACTGCATTTTGGTTTATCTCCTACTTTATATTTGAGCTATTTTAATTTTTTAGCTTATTCCAGTTTAATAATTGTCATTCTCCATTGTTCAAGTTTAGTATTGCCATTCTTCATTGTGTAGTTAAGCAGCCTGTTGAAACTTACCAATTCCAATTTGAAATCATGTCAAGTATAGTTACTTTACCTTTGTTTTCGCATGGTCAATTTTATGTATCAATGTCAAGGGTTACTTCAAGAAATGGACTAAAAATTTTGCTAATAGATGAAAGTGTTTGCATTGATGATACTTTGTTTGTAGTGTTTAAAGAAATTTTCATAAATGTGTAGACACGGAAACTTCCATTATTTTTAAATTTAAAGTTAGGGTTAATAGTGTTTTTCACCCCTGTAATATATGTCATTTTCGGTTTTCGCCCCTATAAAATTTTCGGTTTGATTTGCACCCTCGTAAAATTTTTATTTTCCGAAAAACACCCCTAATAGGCCATTTTCAGAATTTTTTTTCAAGAAATTTTGGTTTTTGAATGGCCTATTAAGGGTGTTTTCCGGAAAATAAAAATTTTACGAGGGTGCAAATCAAACCGAAAATTTTATAGGGGCGAAAACCGGATATGACATATATTACAGGGGTGAAAAAGACTATTAACCCTTAAAGTTATGACATTTGGATATTAAGTTGGAATTATACGATGTATTTTTGTTTTTTCAAAATATATTTACATTGTTTATGACCCGTGCGGCAGCACGGGTGATAAGTCTAGTATAGTTAGGAGTTTCTACCTGAAACCCTAGATTTTGCCAACAACACTATCAGACCAATTTTGTTCAACAACAATACAACATGATCAAGTTGCTTTATTTATATGAAATTACAATTTCAATCTAAGGACACAACACACAAAAGATAATGAAACCATTGAAACAAACAACGTACATTGGTGATAATACTAATAGCAATAATTATGAACTCAACAATGAAAGAAATCACTAGGAAGCATTAGGTTGTTGTACTACTTGCAAGAACAAACTGTTTGAATTAAAGTGAGAACAAGTAGTAAGATTCCAGCAAAGGAAGCAGCAGCTTGCCAAGGAGTACTGCAGTAATCACGCATCAGAGTGGACTTCAACTTCAACGTCAACATTAACTGGCGCCAAGGATTCCCACAAAAAGCATTCAAATCTTTGCAAAGAATAGAGAATTGAAGACTGATATTAGAATGTATAACATATTTGGAAAGACCATTAAACAAGTTAGCCACAGAATCACTATCTCCAAGCATATTTTCCAGTATTTTGTTCTGAACAAGTATATCCACATCCTTGCCAGTATTTATAAGGTAATCCAAAACAGCAACATAGTCAGTAATATATGACTCATAAGGGTAACGACACTGCTCCAAAGCAACCATATTCCGAAACATAATTTCGGTCCCATCGTGAGCTATTAATTGAGGAATTTCAAGAACTCCTCCCGAAAACCTCAAGTCAAGTAAACACTTACTTTCAGTGTTCACTTTAAACCTAACTCCAGCTTCTAACAACTCAGTTGCACTAGGTAGATGTATTATCTGTTTGTTGATGTTGTCTCTACTCGGCCGATTTTCAATAGGATGTTGCAAATGAAATATCCTAATCAGATCAGTGAAGTGCCTTATACTAATATCACCCTTATCAAAATCCAATTTTGATTTATTGTAATAATCAAAATAATCAGTAGTGAGTTTAAGAAAAGAAGGGATGTTAGTGTTAGGAACACTAGCATTTGTAGAACTCAATGAAAGACTGTAAATTTTTTCAATAACGAAATAGGGAAGCTGATTTTCAAGTAACATTAAATCTGATCTTATACCAACATATAACCAAGGTATAGAGAGAATATTAATGCACCGAACATCATAATAGGATCTGCAAAAAAGTTCAATTATAAAACCAGAATCGATTAAGATTAACTTGACAAGTTCATCATGAGAAAATGGTAGAGTTTCGGAATAACAGCATTTGAAATCAGATAAGATAGCATCTATGTAGTAGACCATTTCGTTTAAAGTTGTCTCGGTTCGTTGGAGAAAATCTTTGAAGTAAATGAGTTTTTGTCGTTCCATGTTTTGGATCTGGGGGTGGGGGTGACCGTGGTGAAAGGGGCCGATGGAAACGAACTTGGGGGTGTATGCGTTTTCGTTGAGTGTGCGAATATCAGAGGGGACCTTGTAGATGCAACAATCATAGGTTGAAGGTGGCTCTGCTGTGTCGAGCATGGTTTTGATATCATTAACCAAGCGGGAGAATGACATCTTGAGAGGTCAGCAAGAAAATGAAAAGCTTGGTCTTTGGAATCAGGTTGTCTTTTGGAACTCCCTCGTGTCCTTATTATATGAATACTTTCAAAATGATTTTTATATTTCTTAGTTAATATTTGTCTTTATGATGTCATTATTTCATAATTTTAATGATGTCATTATATCACAAGTTTTTATAAAATTATATTAATAAAAATATTCAAATAGTTACAAATGATTAATGATTGCATTGTTTTTGATTGATGAATAAAAAATTAAAATTAAAATAATGCTGCATCTATTAAAAAGCAATGAGGGTAAGGTCGGAAACGAGTCGAGTCGAATCTTGTTCAGTTCGACTCGACTTGATAAGAATTAGATCGACTCAAAACTTAAATTCGTTAAAAACTTTTTTTATTAGTTCAAATTCGACTCAATTCAAACTCATGAACCGTTCAGTTCAGCTCGATGACTCGAATCAAATGAACCAAAAAGAAAAAAAAAAATCAAATGAGCATAAAAATTGCTCAAAACTTACAGCCTGTCTCAAGACCACTTGGGTAAAGGGTAATAAATGCAGTACTTTGGATTAAAATGTTAACGAGTGTCTCCTGGACACTTTTTAAGCACCTTTAACAGTAAATTTTTACGAAAATTTGTATAATCAGTGCATTGAAATTTGTAACATTTAATTCTTTTAAAAATATTTTTATATTTGTAATTCTTAAAAAGTACCCCGAAGATACTCGTTAACAAGATCCTTATTTTTTTTTTATTTTTTTGTTACAAGTACTCGTTAACAATATTTCTAATTCTTTTATAGACAATATTGTTCTCTGTTGTTTACAAATCTATAATGGATGGATAAGTATGATTTTCATATAGAATTCATATCGACATTTAGATTCGTTGTGACCTGGTTTCTTTTCTTCCATGGTAGTCTGAAGTTTGAACTAAAGAGACAGTTGGATTTTTTATGACCTGCTTTTTGTTTTAGAAGTCACGAATAGAATTGAGAAATATATGGAATTAATAGAGACAACTTAAGTGAGACAATATATATAGTTGGTTCATGAATCAAACGAGTTGAATTATACATAGTTTAAGTTTGGCTCATTTATTTAACTAACTTAATTTTCAACTCAAATTTAACTCATTTGGTTTTTGAACTATGTTTAACAAATTAATGATTGAATTGAGATCGAACTATTTTTGAGTTGATTCAGTTTAATGACGGCCTTAATTGAGGGCAAGGTTTGAAAAATGCTTTAATTAGTCCTACAAAATAAAGATTTATTTTATTCAAAAAAACCTAGAAAATATAGAATGACTATTATTTTTCTAACTTTTTATTCACGAAAGAGAGCCTTGGTGAATTCACATTTATAGAATGACTATTATTTTGCTTTATGATTTTACTCTAAAAATGGGAAACATGTAGATATTCCTCTCTTGTGAGCCGTCATCAAAATTCTAATATATTCTTTTTTATCCATTAAAGAGGGGTAATTTAGGTTCAATTTTTTTATAAACATAACTTTATTTTTTAAATACATTTTAGCTACTTGTACAATCATTTGCGCTTGTAGATAACGTGATGATAACACACTCGAAGAAAAGATCAAAATTGAAGGTAATGATTGATCAACATGTCGTCATCGCAATTGGAAGAGAATGAGTCATATATACGTAAGAAACAAAATTGTTAGTTTTTTTTCTTTAGAAACTAATTCGGCCTGCTACATATTTTATGTGTGAGATTAAAATGAAACTTCACTCCATTTTTTAAATTCATGTATAGTGTGTTTGATGGAAAAATTCTTTTTACAGCAATATTTTTAATGAATTTGAATATATTCGATAACATTTGGATTAGATGGTTCATGAAGCATGTCTCTTCCAACTTAATTATTAGATCTTTTATTAATTTAGGTTTTAGAATGCAACATTTTTAATTATTCAATGAAATTACTCTTGTAATCTCTTAACTTAATTTCATGTTTTGATTTGATCATTTATCTTTTTGCATGTTATTTTGTTTCTTCACACATGTTTGCATATGAATTTTCAAGCTTTAATTCTTATAGTTTTCTTTGAGACATAACATATATATTCAAGAACTTCCTTAATATATATATAAAAGGAGGGATCAAATTACACTAATGTAATATTACACCAATTTTACACCGCTTAATATCGTTTTACTCGATACATATTTTTCAAATTTGACAAATAAAGGTAAAATAGACAAATTGAATAGGGTTACGGAATAGGGTTTGAAGACTTAGTAGGAAAAGAAAATACTATGTGGTAATCAAAGAAAAAAATAATAATGCAAACTAATTGTGATGTGGTAATTGAATGAAAAAATAATAACGAAAAGGAACTGTTATAAAATATAAAATAAAAATTGCAATGGCATTAGTAACTTTAGAAAAGAATGAACTTTTCATGTGTTACATGATATTTTTTTTTGTTACATAGCTAAAAACAAAAAGAAAACAGGAAAAGAGGAGCCAGAAACAGAAAACTAAGCTCTAGGAAATAGAGTTCCTATAGCATCAAAACAGATTAAAACAAGAAGCTCATGAGGGGGGAGGCATGAATTAAGCACTCTTCATTCGATGAATCTCCCAACTTGGCCAAGTAGTCCGCACATTGGTTTCCTTCACAGAGACAATGATGAACGGAAAAGTTATGCGCAGATAAGAGATCCTTTATATCTTGTATTAAGACAGCATAGGCATGATAGCTTGAAGCTCTTCCTGTAATAAGATTGATGGAGAGAAGCGAGTCCGAGTAGCAAGCCAACTCCTCTATTCCCATTGCAGCAGCCATGAGTAAGCCTTGATGAAGGGCAGTGAGTTCAGCTCACAGAATGTCTGTCGATTCTAGAATGAAACCAGAGAACCTAGAGAGGTAGGCACCAACATTGTTTCGAATGATACCTCCGAACCCAGCACATATTGGAGTTCCGAGACAACTCCCGTCCACATTAAGGATGTGACAATGATGGTTATTTTGATTCCATTTTACCATAGGATTAGTGGCGGAGCCAGAAATTTTATAGAGCCTGAGCGAAAAAATTATTGCAAAATGTTACTTCCTTCTTGCGAATAATTTCACATTTCCTGCGGATAATTTCACATTTTCTAGGGAATCTGCAGGAAATCCTGGGCAAAATTAGCAGGAAATGTGTTTTCTGCGAAATTTACATAATAATCCGCAGGAAAAGCTAAAAGTTCTAGTATTGGCTGGACTTGCTACAAAGAAAATTGGAGCTGAGCCTGGGCTAGTACCCAGACAAGTTGGGGGGTCGCTCCGCCCCTGCATATGATCGGGAGGGATGACATTACTCTTCATGAAACTTGACTCAATGACATTGACATAATCATTAATACGGTAGCTGATCCTAGTTAAAGGCCAAGTTTCATTTCTAATACACATCAAGTTGTGGTGCCTCCAAGACCACCAAAGACCGGCGAGGAAGTTGATAGAGCGAGGGCTAGAAGAAAAAGTCCTTATCCATACCTGCACACAATTCGCAGAGAAGAAGGCATCGCTATCAAAACCAATTTTATGCCAGATGGTTGTAAAGTGTTTACAGTCGCGAACACAATGCAAGAAACTTTCATCATTTTCTCCACAGCGCGAACAAGTAGCAGCAGGAGCCATATTTCTGTGGCGTAGCAGGGATAAGGTAGGAGTTGCGTTATCACACGCAAGCCAAATTAGGAACTTGTATTTTTCAGGAACCTTCAGTTGCCAAATCCAATGTGTTACATGATTCAATTCCTTGCAAACCTTTTTTTTCATAAAAATTAATAAGTCCGCCAAAAAGGACGGGTTTATGATTATTAGATTCAATTGTATAATAGTCAGAAATGATTTAGGTAGTGTGAGATTGAAAGAAATAGGATCCAAGATTTATGTTGAATACATAACATTGAAGCAATAACATATCATCAAAAACATTAGTACCGTAGTGATAAGAGTTGTGAATTGAAAACATGTGGTACGTGGTTCGATCGTATGTTGTTTAAAGTTGAGGTTACTAAGGGTCATTTGAAGAACAAATGGAGAAATTACACGTTAAGAAGGCTACGGATCATGTTAAATAAATAATTCATAACGTTCACAATATTAAATTAGCTGTAATTTGAATATTTATATTTTTTTAGTAACTTTAAAGTTTGGTGGATTATTGATTAAATTGTTACATTGCAGATGTGCAACGAAGAGGAAAAAGCTGGCTACAACAATGCTTTAATTTAACTAAATTATTAAATGATGAGAAATCCATTAGTGGTGACAACTTCTTCACCTATACATATGTTTGATATATTGCTATATTATTTTTTTATAAACACTCACAAAGAGACAGACATTCAGTGTCTCTGTCTTTTCGTTCTTTTTAATTAAAATATTTACTGCTTTTAAGTTATAACAAATTAAATTAACTATGATTATCTATTTCAATGAGACCAACTATATAGCTAAAAAAATATAATCTAAATAAGAGTAAATTTGTTATATGAGTAAGTTGGACACTACAAAAATTTGAGTAAATTTAATTTATATCGTGTTTGTTATATGTGCTATTTATATTAAAAGTTGAAGGTAATTTTGAAAAGAGGAAAAACTAACAATGGAGTATTTTTTTTTTGGTCTAAGATGAAGTGGTATTCCACGGAAATTAAACTCACACACAACTGTGAGGTCTCGGGTTCGAACCTAAGTCACGATATCCGGCCTTGCAATTTCGGCATTTGCTAGTTGAGTTAGGACTTCTAGACACAATGGAGTTTTTTTTTTTTTTTTTTGTAGATAGACGAAATGGCAAAGCCATTATAAACTCACACACACAAGTGGAGGTACCGGGGTTCGAACCCCGGTCATGGCATCCGGCCTAACAATTTCGACATTTTACCAGTTGAATTAGAACTTCTAGATGACACAATGGAGTATTTATTACAATGTGAAATGGAGTAAAGATATGTAACTAATTTATTTATTACAATATGTACATTCAATAATAATGGAGTATTTATTACTATATGAAATGGAGCATAGATATGTAACTAAATTATTAATTACAATATGTACATCCAATAATGGAGTATGATGACTCAAGTGATAGAGCTGCTGATTTGAAAGAAACCGATGTGATAAAAACTCCAACTACCTATATAGAAACTACTCTCTCCGTTTAACAATATTAGTCATTTAAGGTTTGGACACAATATTTTTTATAGAGAGTAAAAAACTATTAAAATTAAGTAAGAACTAAACTTAAAAGTTTTCATTTTTATAGGGAGTAAAAATATATTTAATCCTACCATGGTTTAATGACATAATTTCATCATTATTTCACACATGGCTCAATATGGTTTATTCAAAAAAAAAAAAAAAAACATGCCGCATCTTTTAAAAAGCATTGAAGACAATATATATAGTTGGTTCGTGAATCAAACGAGTTGAATTATACATTACTTAAGTTTGACTCAATTATTTAACTAACTTAATTTTCAACTCAAGTTTTGGTTCTTAAATTATGTTTAACAAATTAATTATCGAATTAAGCTCGAACTATTTTTGAGTTGGTTCAGTTTAATGATAGTCTTAATTGAGGGCAAGGTTTAGAAAATTGCATTATTTACACCTACAAAATAAAGACTGCTTTATTTTATAAAAAATAGATAATATCTAGAAAATATAGGATGAATATTATTTTGCTACCTTTTTATTCACCAAACAGAGCCATGGTGAATTCACATTTATAGAATGCCTATTATTTTGCTTTATGATTTTACACTAAAAATGGAAAACATGTAGATATTGTTCTCTTGTGAGACGTCACCAAAATTTTAGGATGATCTTCTTCATCCACCAAACAAGGATGATTTAGGCTCAAGCTCAATTTTTTTATAAGTATAATTGGGGATGGGATTTCCTGCTGTTACAGCATGATGCTGTAACAGATCAGGTCCGTTCATTTTAGATCAACGGTTGAGATAATTTAACTGTTTTAAACTGCTGTTTAATCTGAACCGTCCGTTCTCATATCAACGGCTAGGATTTATTACCGCGTGAAACTGCGGCGATTTCTACAGCACCAAATCCCAACCCGTATAATTGTGGCTACTTGTACAATCATTTGTGTTTGTAGATATCGAAGAAAAGATCAAAACTTAAGATAATGATTGATCAACATGTCGTCATCGCAATTGGAAGAGAATGAGTCATATATACGTAAGAAACAAGATTGTTGGTTTTTTTTCTTTAGAAACTAATTCGGCCTGTTACATATTTTATATGTGAAACTTCACTCCATTTTTTAAATTTCATGTATAGTGTTTGATGGAAAATTTCTTTTTATGGAATCAACTTTAATGAATTTGAATATTTTCAATAACATCTGGATGAGATGGTTCATATCTCTTCCAACTTAATTATTGGATTTTTTTTTTAATCTAGGTTTTAGAATGCAACATTTTCAATTCTTCAATGAAATTACTCTTGTGATCTCTTAACTTAATTTTATGTTTCGTTTTGATTTTTTTATCTTTTTACATGTTATAATTTGTTTCTTCGCACATGTTTGCATATGAATTTTCAAGCTTTAATTATATAGTTTTCTTTTGAAGCATAACATATATATTCAAGAACTTCCCTAATATATATAAGAACTAAATCATATATATTTAATTTGAAGTTATGCAAACATGAATGAACGACAAAAATGATGCAAAAGAAAGATGTGATTATGTATATTTTATACTTAAAAAATATTAGTTACATATTATATATTTTATTACATATAAATGTAAACCAATTGATTGAGTTCATCAAGTGGTTGATGAGCTCCACCAAAATAGAAAGAATCCAAATTAATTTTTTAGGTGGAACAATTATTGACCAACAAATGATGTGATTATATGTCAGTCATACCAAATGTTTTTTTTTTTTTTTTTTGTGTAAACTGAGCATCCTTTGCGCATCTACGAAGATTAATATATCGAGCCTTGTAAGACACAAATGGACAATAAACAAAGCTAAACACATCAGGAAAAGACGGATATGCCCCTCTGATATTGCTGAAACAAAACATTATTTATATAAAAACCGACGGCAATTAACTGTCGAGAAATTTCTAACCGATGGCAATTGACTGTCGAGGGGCTTATACGTTTTTCCTAATATGGTTTTACCTTTGTTTCAAGTGTGAACAACAATTTTCAAATATTATTGATTCCAAGGTACTAAATGCATCACTCCTTTCTCGACTAGACTAGACAATAAGTTATTGGAAAGTTACGGTGATGTATAAATATAATGGAAATGTAAATTTGTGCATTTAAGACAGAAGTTATTAAGTTAAAAGTGGAAATATTTTGTTGTAAATGCAGTTGAATTTAATTTTTTCACTTTTGATTAATTAAATGCATTAAATTTAAGATAAGATAATATTCTATTTTTCGATTGCTTAACATATGGTTTTAGGACACAAGTTAGCACGACCCTAATTATAAAGCTGATATTTCGGCATATAAACACTTTCAATAGCCAAAAAAAAAAAAACCACTCAACTGCCACTATATAAACAACTGCATTCATTTAATACTCCTATCATGTTTTTTTTTTTTTTTTTGCTTAAATATGTAAATCGTCCCTGTAATTTGATGTGTTTTTGGTTTTCGTCCTTGTATCTTTTTTTGTTCTAAAACAACTCCCGTAAGTTAATAACTTTTTGCTTTTCGTCCCTCCCGTCAAACTCTGTTACAAAAACGCCTTGCTGGCTAGTGATGAGTGACGTGGCAGGTGCTGACTTGGCCAAACACGCTTATGTGGACTGACAGATGATCCCTGACTATATTACAGGGACCAAAACCAAAAACAAAAAGGTACAGAGGGACGAAATTAAAAACACATAAATATGAAATTTAGGTGGCCTTCCAGAAGATCCCTGACTATATTACATGGACCAAAACCAAAAACGAAAAGTTACATAATGACGAAATTAAAAATCATGAAGTTATAAAATTTGAAATTAAAATCCCTTTTTTGTCCATCTGATATAAAAATACCGTACTGTAGTTCCAAGGTAAGTTTATACCACATATATCTAAGATTATTATTATTTAAACTATTTAAAATTCTGTTGGGTAAAAATGAATGTACTTTGCTAACATAAATATTAGAACTTAATAGGCAACTGAAGCAAGTTTTGATTCTTGTACATGCTTAATCAGCAATTGAACTTAATTTTGATTAAAATGGATGATTACCTAACATATATTAATTCTTTTGTGGACAAACAAATGTTGTCAAAGTTGAGGTTAAGAAGGCTACGGATGATATGTTGGAATAAACAATTCATAACGTTCACACTATTAAAGTTGCTGTAATTTGAATATTTTTATTTTTTTAGTAACTTTAAAGTTTGGTGGATTATTGATTAAATTGTTACATTGCAGATGTGCAACGAAAAGGAAGAAGCCGATGTTTCTCTTCTTTTTTAATCATTCAAACTGGTTTTGGTAAATTCACATTCAGGAAGTAGTTTTGGAAAATTCACATTCAGAAGTAATTTTGATCTAAATTATCCAAACAACTTGAATTGAATTAGGAAAAATCATTTTTCAATGAATGTATCCAAAACACTTGAATTATGAAAAATCACTTTTCAATTAAGGTATCCTAACATAAATTATGTTACATTAAAGTCACTTTTTCACAGTCCCCGTGAGCATAGTTCAGATGCCAGGGACATGCATTATTATATGCAGGGGCAGGGGTTTGAACCCTGGATACCCCACTGATTCACCTTAAAAAAAAAAAAATCACTTTTTCACCTAAATCAATTAATTCAAAAACAGTTTTTTATCACCCTGGAACCAAACACATGCAAGATACGACATTAGTTAGGAGTTTCTACCTGCAACCCTAGATTTTGCCAACCACACTATCAGACCCATTTTGTTCAACAACAATAAAACATGACCTCGTTGTTTTAATATTTGGCAGAAGACCTATTTATATGAAATTACAATATCGATCTAAGTACACAACACACAAAATAATGAAACCATAGAAACAAACAAGTTACATTGGTGATAATACTAATAGCAATAATATGAACTCAACATTGAAAGAAATCACTAGGAGGCTTGTACTACTTGCAAGACAGAACAAATTGATTGAAGTAAAGTGATAACACCTGAGAGTAGCCTTCAACTTACGCCAAGGATTCCTACAAAAAGCATTTAATTCTTTGCAAAGACCATTAGGGTAATGACACTACTCCAAACAAAATATCGGTCTGATCATCAACTCTTAATTGAGGAATTCCAAGAACTCGTTGTGAAAACCTCAAGTCAAGTAAACACTCACTTTTAGGCTTTGTTTGGAGATTTGGAGGGAAGGAGAATGGAAGACTTTGAGTTTGAGGGATGGAAAATAAAGAATTTTTTTTTAAACTTAGGTGGTAAATATCTCCCTCAAATTTAAAATTTATGTGCAAATATTCCCTTCAAATTTTAAACTTCTAAGTTATACAAAAACTATTTAACTATATTTTATCTTTAGCTAAGGAAATAGTTTTTATACAAGCAATTGTCATGGTAAGCATTTGTGCTATAAGCTTAAAATAAGATATTTATCATAATAGGGTCATGGGTGTTTTAATGTCACAAATTAGATACTCTCGTTGCATGATGAGGACTAGGCTTGCTTTGCTTATTTTATTTTTTGTTAATTTAAAGTAATCGTTTTGCGTTACTTACAAAACAAAATTATATTTATGTGAGTTTGTGTGAGGAAAAATTATGGCATCTCAACAACAAAAGTGACAAGAGCTTGAGGAAAAGGCAAAGGAGGGAGAGCCTGTTGTCATGTAGTGTTTTAGTTTTAACTAATTCAATTTAAAATCTTAGTTATGAAAATTGTTTAAAATTTGACATTAGTTACATTTGTTCATTGCTTTTTAGTACATTTGTTGTTTTTATTCATAGTTATAATTCAGAATCGTTTGTTGCCATTTTATTTATAATTTGACATATTATCTTTGGTGATTAATTTGGTGCCAGAATCATTGTTTAGTTCTTTTTTATACTTTTCTTCTTTTAACATTGTCTTCATATTGGAGGTTTGACAAATGATGTAAAATAATGAGATATTGTACCTTGACAAAAGAATTGCCATCATATGTTGCAATTATTTATATTTTTGACATTTTGTAGCATAGTAGACATAATTTGCTTGTCTCTCAATACTGATGTTGTATCTTTTATGATTAGATAGTTACATATTTGCTACAAAGTTTTAAATTTGATATTTGCGTATAAAGTGTTAAATTTTGGGCGGGGGTTGCCTATTTTTATAATCACACACAGCTTTTAGACAAAAAAAATATAAGGGAAAAAAAGCCAAAAAAAAAAAAAGAAAAGAAAAGAAAATCAATTGCTCCCTATGACGTGGCATAACGTTCAATATACGTGGAGGTGCCACATGTCCCGTTAACTGCCACGTTACAAAGGTTTAACTAACAAAACAAACCGAAGGGGTAATTGACTAACGTTTGACAATTTCAGAGATTTTTTTTTTTTTTAAGTTTCTTAAAAGTTAGGGTTGTTTTTGACGAAATTTACGATTTCAGAGTTTTTTTTTTTGCCTATTCACTCGTTGTACAACATCTACTATTTCATACAACTTGAAATATTAACTCACACTTGACACAACAACATCTATCAATCAAGTGTTAGACTCTCCGAGTAAGTGATCCATCACTCTATCAACCTTTTCACTTATTTTATGGATGTTCCTCTTCTTTTTTAATCATTCAAACTAGTTTTGATAAATTCACTCTTAAAAGTAATTTTGATCTAAATTCTCCAAACAACTTGAATTATGAAAAATCACTTTTCAATCAAGATATCCAAACATAAATCATGATACATTAAAGTCACTTTCACCAAAATCATTTCTATAAAATCAATTAATTCAAAAACAGTATTTTATCACCATGGAACGAAACACATGTGAGACGCGACATTAGTTAGGAATTTCTACCTGCACCCCTAGATTTTGCCAACAACACTATCAGACCAATTTTGTTCAACAACAATACAACATGATCAAGTTGCTTTTTTATTTAGCAGAACACCCATTTATATGAAATTACAATTTCAATCTAATGCAACACAAAGAGATTAATGAAACCATTGAAACAAACAACGTACATTGATAATAATAATAATAATTATGAACTCAACAATGAAAGAAATCACGCCTGAGAACAAACTTGCAAAGCATTAGGTTGTTGTACTACTTGCAAGAACAAACTGTTTGAAGTAAAGTGAGAGCAAGGAGTACGATTCCAGCAATGGAAGCAGCAGTTTGCCAAGGAGTTTTGCCATAATCACGCCTCAGAGTGGCTTTCAACTTATTCCAAGGATTACTACAAAATGCATTTATTTCTTTGCCAATAATAGAGAATTGAGAACTGATATTAGAATATACAACATTTTTGCAAATACCATTAAACCTGTTAGCCACAGAATCACTACTTTCTCCAAGCATATTATCTAGTATATCCCTCCGAACAAGTATATCCACATCGGTACCAGTATTTATAATGTAATCCAAAACAACAACATAATCAGCAATATATGACTCCTCAGGGTAATGACACTGCTCCAAAGCAACCATATTCCGAAATAAAGTTTCGGTTGAATCCTGAACTTTTAATTGAGGAATTTCAAGAACTCCTTCCGAAAACCTCAAGTCAAGTAAACACTTACTTTCAGTGTTCACTTTAAACCTAACTCCAGCTTCTAACAACTCAGTTGCACTCGGTAGATGTTTTATCCATTCTACAACTCTACTCGGCCGACTTTCAATAGGATGTTGCAAATGAAATATCCTAATCAGATCAGTGAAGTGCCTTATACTAATATCACCCTTATCAAAATCCAATTTTGATTTATTGTAATAACCAAAATAATGAATAGTGAGTTTAAGAAAAGAATGGATCATAGTGTTGGGAACATTAGTCAATGAAAGACTGTAAATTTTTTCAATAACGAAAAAGGGAAGCTGATTTTCAAGTAACCATAAATCGTGTATTATACCAGTACCTAACCAAGGTTTAAAGAGCTCCCCTTCATAACAGGATGTCCAAAAAAGTTGAATTATAAAAGCGGAATCGATTAAGATTAACTTAACAAGTTCATCATGAGAAAATGGTAGGGTTTCAGAATAACAACTTTTGAAATCAGATAAGATAGATTCTATGTAGACAACTAAGTCGTTTAAACATGCCTTGGTTCTTTGGAGAAAATCCTTGAAGTAAATGAGTTTCTGACTTTCCATGTTTTGGAGCTGGGGGTGACCATGGTGAAAGGGGCCAATGGAAACGACCTTGGGGGTGTATGCGTCTTTGTTGTGCCTGCGAATAACATAGGGGACCTTGTAGATGCAACACTCATCTGTTGAAGGTGGATGTGCTGTGTGGAGCATCGCATTGATATCATTCACCAAGCAGGAGGATGACATCTTCAGAGTCAGCAAGAGAATGAAAAGCTTGGTATTTGGAATTAGGTTTCAAGTCTTATGGCACGGCACTCCCTTGTGTCCTTATTTATATGAAGATTTTCAAAATGATTTTCATTTTTCTTATTTAATACTTGTCTTATGATATCATTTAATAGTATTTCACAAAAACCATGTAAAAAATACTATTAAATGATTGCACTGTTTTTGATGTTTTTTTGGTTTTTCTATTTACTTTTGCTGTTTCAAATCATTTTATGAATTTTACATATATTAAGAAATATATTAATGGGAAAATAAACATTAAATATTTATTGATATTGTAAAATGACATATTTAGAATAATTTTCTTTTTGCTAATTAAAATGATATATAATTTGAAACAAATTGAGTATAACAAAGACCAAAAGGAGTATTTCCAACGACAATCGAAGCATATGATAGACTCACACCCAGAAGAAGGAAGATGCTATTTAACATATACTTCATCCGGTCATTATTATAAGCAATAATCAACTTTTTAGGTTTATCGAATAAATGATGTATTTTGTCAATAATATATGGACCAAATACATTATTATACAAGTTCATACACTTTTTTTTTAAGCATTAATATTCTGATGACTTAGATTTTATCATGTTATTCTATTTGATATACTCTACTCCCTCCGGTCCTTATTATAAGAAAATTTTTTTTAAAATTTTTTTTTGGTCCAATTGATAAGAAAATGTCACAATTTTAAAGGAGAATTTATTATATGAGTATGTGTTGTTTTTTTTTTTTTTTTTTTTTGTTGAGGGATGAGTATGTGTTGTTGATGATGTGTTATTGATGAAGAAATGCCTGATCCATAGTTGTTTTTGAATTTTTTATGAAGAAGTGTGTTGAAGAGGAAGGAAGAAAGAAGATGACGAGGAAGGAAGAATTTATTTATTTTTTTTCTGAGTTTTTTTTTTGTTTAAATGTCATTCCATTTTTATTTCCTTTTATTTATTTTTAAATTGAAAAAAAATAATTTTTTTTTATTTTTTTATTCGTTTTATTAAATCCAGCTGGCAATAATTTAAAAAATATATATAATATGTGGCACCTCACTTAAGTGATTTGGGTTCCACGTCAGCGTTGAATGAGTCAAAATCGCAACATTTCTACCTCCATTTAATGTTTATATTTTTCATATTAGTGGGTATATTAATGTTTCACAATTTTTATCAGGATATATTTGTAAAAATATTCAAAAAATTACATTAATTAATGAACGTGTTGATTTTGAATTTTTTTTAATTTTTTTTTATTTCTTATATTAAGCATAGAAAGGGAGTATTTATTTATACTTCTTGTCATAAGAGTGATTCTTTACTTCCTGCATGGTGAGTCCTTTTAATCTCTCTTATCTTTATTTATACTTCTTGTCAAAAGAGTGATTTTTAACTCTCTTGCATGGTGGGTCCTTTTAATCTCTTTATATGATGTAGTTATAGGGACACAAAAAAGAAAGATTCACGGGGAAGTGTTTTTGTACCATGTTTCAATGGAATCATAGAGAGCAAGGTGGTGGCTTAATGTAGCCTAAGGTGGCTTAATGGATTAATGCTATCGTTTATGAGAAAAATTTATGATATATACCTAACAAGCTAATTCAAACCACGAGAGATCATCTCCATTTACTATAATAAATGACAATGTTCATTACTATTGTTTTGGTATAAATACGTGATATAAATATACACATTTTTAAAATATAGACTAAATTGCATTTTTGGTCCCTTAATTAAAATTTGATTTATTTTGGTCTCTTAACTTCTCTCTGTTACACATTTTGGTCCTTATGGTTAGTTTTAATTCAACAACGTTAGGTTTTCTTCATTTTCTTCTAGAATTTTTCTAGGATTCTTGTTGTTGAAAGTTGATGGAGATGATATGAAGATGAAAAAGAGGAAAAAAAGATGAAGAAAACCTAACGTTTTTGAATTAAAACTACTGGAAAGGACCAAAATGTGTAACAAAGTTAATGGACCAAAATAAATCGAATTTTAATTAAGGGACCAAAGTGATACTACTTAAATAGTTAACGGACAAAAAATGCAATTTAGCCTAAAATATATAACATTAATTGAACATTTATTCACTAAAACTATTGGTGTTATTTATTCACTAAAACACAAGAAAAACGCATTTCTAGTTTTGGTGTTATTTTTCATCTCTCTTCTAAAATTTTGACATGTTTTAGAAAGAGTATACTTCTAGGGTACATTAATTATTTGATTGATACTACACTTTTAGGCGACATAAAATTATTATTTTTTGTGTACATTCAAATTCATATTTAAATGTGGGCAAAGTGTTTTTTTTAAAAAGGTCTGTAAAATCATATTTGAGACATATGCACTTGAATACTTCTATCTAAAATTTGAATATTAATTTATTATATTGTGAGAGTTTAATCCTTTTTGACAGGTTAATCTAGTTGATTCTTTTAATCTTTATTTATTTATTAGATGAATTTAGTGTCATGCAGTGTAAATTTAAGACCCATTTTAAAGTTTTTTCTTTTTTATCAAAGTTCATTTCAAGTTAGTTTTTGTGTTTCAATTGGCCAGACATGTGCTACAAAAGGTAAAGAAGAAAGATAAAAATAAAGATAAAGATAAAGAACCAATGGAAGAATTTTAGCTTTAGTTAAATTATAAAAGTACTAAAAGAAATTAAAAAGAAAAATTAAATGATCTTGAGGTGTAATCCTGTACATGATGATTAATTGTAGAAAATGATAAACCGACAAAGGATTCAAACTAGGAGAAAAGCACAGCCATACTTGTACCCATGACTTTAAAAAAAAAAAAACGATATATTGATTGATTCAAATTAATAGAGTATAAAAATACAATAACATGATAAAATTTAAGTCATATATCTATATTTTCGGTGTCTCCTTTTGTATAGATACTTTCATCCATTTGAATATATCAAAAAGAAAATATCTAACAAAGTCATTCTTATATTTGAAACTGAAAAACTCCTTATAATGAATTGCATACTCTCCAAACAATTGCTCTTCTACGTGTGCAGAGTACACTGGCAGTTAATAATTATTTGTCCCAAAGACAATAGTTTAGTTGTCCTTTGTTCAATTAATGCACCGAGATCTTAATGAAGGAATGATTAAGATTATATTGTGTCAAAGTAAATGTATATTTTACGTTGTATTTGATATATTACTTCCTACAACACTAAATGTATAACTTTGATGATTTTTTTAATTTGGTTGACACAGAGCTTTAGAGGTTCATCAACTTGCTCAGGGCAATAGAAAGAAGGCTAAATGGTTTCGTCCCAAAGTAAGTATGGTGTAGATTCTGTCATTTTTTTACGTTAATAAATGAAATTTGTTTTTTTATTATATGAATTAATCACTATATAAAAATGGTCATTCATTTGTAGCCAATATTACTAAGTCTTGGATGGAGGTATTTTAATTTTATGATAACATGTTTATACTATATGTATTGCCAAATATAAACATATCCTTATTAATATTAATTACTTATATTAACCTACACATTGTAGGTATTCAATGATCCAACGACATTAACTGAAGATGACTTATATGATTTGCGAAACCAATGGGCAACTTGACTTGTATAACATGTAGGATTTACATGGTATATTTCACAGCCAATCTCATAATTTGACATTTGTAGAGAGAGTAGAATTTTGAACGAACTTGTATCTGTCTTAATGTGTGGTGGTTTTGGTGTGTCAAGTGCTTTTATGAGTTGAGATAACTTTTTCAATTGATTTTGTTTTTTGTAGATGAAAATTGATTATGATGTGGTTGAGATGAGACATTGCCGGTGCTTACGACTGAGATGAAATGAGATGCTTTTTGTAGCTGAAGCCTAGCATATTTACAATGATGATTTTGCTGTGGATTTTTTTGTTTGTTTGAAATTTCTGCCTAAAGTTGTTTTATTGGATTATTTCTAACTATATTGTATTCATATGCCTCTTTTATAGATTGGAATATTGGCGTAGGAAATAGAGGATTGATTATGTAATATCCAATTAGATAATATAACTGTTTTTTTTTTTTGCATTAAAATTATCCATAATTTGTTTCCATTTTGTTACTAAAAAAAAAATAAAGAGCATGTTCAAGCTTATTTGATAAGCCATTTAAAAGAAATATTTAAACAAAAAAAAAATAAAAACTATTTCACTACAGTGATTTTGAAAACTGACGTGAAATATACATATTTAACTTCAGTTTTAAATTTCAAAGTGGGTCTATTACAACTGTGCAGGCGGAACTGATGTAGAAATTCAATATTTCACATCGGTCACAACCTGATGTGAAAGGATGTGGACTTACCACATCATATCACCTTACATCGGTGGCAAACTGATGTGAAAAATCATTTTCAACTAATGTAAAAAATCATTTCTGTAGTAGTGAAAGGTATCTAAACTAGCATTTACATCGGCTGACAGGACACACTTCATCAATTGAAAATAATGGAATCATGAGGCGATATTGGAGGATAAAGTTGTATTCCGTTGGTGATAAATGTTGAGCATGTGTTTCTAAAAAAACACCCAAAAACTTTTTTTTTTGTCTTGTGGTCATGTAAAGCTTCACTTTTATATTTAGGTGTATCAAATGAGAGGAGTGTCATAATGACATGATGAGAGGAAAAAATAATGACTCTTGTATTAAAATGAATGGCTCACACTAAAAGGTGCACTTTAAATGGTAAGTGACTTTATCTTTTCTTTCCACGCGCTCCCTTTGTCTCAAACGTTTCTCCTTTCTTGTTCAATCTATTTCTCTCAATTCTCTATGGCAATTGACAATAACATCTCGTGAATCTTCGTTCTTGTACTTCCGTTCACACTAATAAACATAACCAGTGCAGTCTGCACTGGTTTTTCCAGGAAATTTGTCCTAATTTTGCATCCAATTGCAAATTAAAGTAAAGAATATAAAACATACAAAATAATATTTAATAGGATAAAATTAAAATGCAAGAAATAATATAAAAGGTATGTCGGGAAATGTCATAGAAATACCAAAATATACGGAACATGTCATAATTATATATCACCATGATCATAGTCAAAAAGTACATAAAAAAAGGTGCTTACGATATCCTCTTTAGTCATCTCGGCTTGCCTGGCCACAATATCATCAACTATATGCACCACATCCCGGATGATTGTCAGTGTGTCAGGCATCTCCCTGGCATGCTCCTTCTCTATGATCTGCTCCACGTTCGCCGGCCAGGGAGGAGATCCTTCATCAGGTGGGAGAATACGATGGTGAGAGACTTTGACATACCAAGTCATGCAGCAAGGCTCACGAGGACTATTTTTTTATTTTTTTTATATAAAATGCAATACTATATCCTCTTAACAAAAATACAATACATACACCTATTGATTTTTTTTGGTTAGTTAAAAATTTGAAATTTCTACTATATACATATTGATTCGTGTTCTAAATCACCGACGTGTTTTTCTCTTTTATTTTTATTTTTCCAGTTTTTTTTGGTGGCAGGGGTTCGAACCGGACTTTGCATATATTATGTATTATCCATACCAATTAAGATAAGTTCACGAGGACTTATTTTCCTAGTTTTACCCTAACTTACAAAATTTAATCTAATTTTTTTTTTTTGTCAGGTAGCCTAGTGACTAAAATTCACCTTATACAGTTAATAAGTGGGGTGTCCGAGGTTTGAACCCCGACCCCTGCATATAACAATGCATTGTCCCTGCCAACTGAGCTATGCTCACGGGGACAAATTTAATCTAATCTAATTACTATTATTATTATATTATATACGTCGGCTGATTCAACATTTACTTGGTTGTTCCCTCTATGGAAATACCCTCCTTCGTAGCCAAGTTACCCTCCAAAATGGATATGTGATGTTGGAGAATATTGGTGGGACATTCGGTTTTAACATTTATTTGGCCAAAGCACTTTAGCTTTATAACGAAAAATGTGTAATTATTGCATTGACCAAAGTAACAAATTGTAATTTTAAGAAAAAAATTTCTTTAATAAAATCCTTAAATAATGCTTTTAGCATACTCGTTAGCAAGACCTTCTCATTAATTGATGAAATATGTTCTATAAGATGCGTTAACGTTGTGGTCGAAAACCACTCACACATAGCTAAGATGCTGCTAACAATGACGTCATTCTTTCGAGCTACATTGCCTATTATGTATTTTTTTGTATACATTACATTATAGTTCTCTTTCTAACTTGTGTAAGAAATACAATCACAAATGAAACAAGCAATTGCATTTGCATGTAATTTCTGTCCTTATTAACACCATTGACCGGCAAGAGAAAAATGAGACTAACATGATAAATCCCACTAGTGATGTCTAAATTTGAGGATGAAAGGGGCTAACTTTGATGAATAGGGAGTGCAATGATAGTAGAGGTGTGGGAAATGAATTTGTGTATTGGTTTATGTATATTTGAATTGTAAGAGGTTAACGTCTTATAAAAAAACCGTTTAAACCTTGTTAGGTTTGTAGTTTGTGATTGGCCACATTTTGTTAAAACAAGTGTTCTAACAAGATATTAGACAAGATGTCTTGACATGTTGGTAAGACATCGTAGCGTGTTTTGTTTCACTTTCTTGGATTTTGTTTTTTTTTAAACGTGAGATCTCTGAAGATTCTATGAAAATATGATTCATGTAGAGTGTTGTCCAAGAAGCGTGTGTTTCTAGAAGCAAAAAAGGCCGGATTGAAGATTTGTCGTATTTCCTAGAATGGATGTCAAAACATTTAAGGAAACGATTTATATGCTTCCTGTATATAGTGTTGAAGACCGTATTGGATCAACTATGTGTTTAGCCCGAATTGCTCATCAAGTCCATGCTATTCTCGGGCTATATAAAGGAAGACTATAAACCTAAGAAGTCTACTGAAGCCGCATTTTGTGAAAGTGTCAATTAGGGTTTTATTATATTCATTGTTGTTTGTGAGCCACTCTTGTATCACCTTGATGCTAGAGTTGGACTGATAGTTGAGTTGTAATTGTGAATCAATCTTAAGCTTTTAAGTAAGAGTGGATTCTGTTTGGAGTGTGTCTCCATCTGGATTGTATTTGTTGTAATAATTAGTTGTGTGATTGAGAGGAAGTGAAAGGGGTCTCATATTTAGGAGAGTCTTAGAAAGATATACCACTCGTAGTGATTAAGTGAGAAGGCAGTGAACCAGAGATTGTTCACATAGGACTTTGAATTAATACTATAATAATGAATTTTCTTTATGGCTTGGATGTTCCCAGATGTAGGTGACGTTTCATCAAATTGGGTTAACAAATATTCTGTGTTATATACTTCCTGCAATTTACTTTTGTTATTTATTGTTAATTGTGTTTTTACGTTGTCCTGACACTGCATTCGACATTCTTGTGTCGTGACATCGTATACGATATTTGTCTCCTACGTGTCAGAATTTCAAATCATGATGTACATTGATAATGTATCTAAAAAGTTTTAGACTTATGTAAAGAATTATATGGATGATCTATATGATAGAAATTCAATCCAACAATTAAATTTGAAAAATATGTATTATGTAAAATGTTACTGAGCGATGTTATACTGATGTAATATAATTTCATTTCTCGTAAGTGTTTATTCAAAAAAAAAAATTGCAGAAAACTATTAGTGTTTATTTAAAAAAAAAAATCAAATAAACTAATAAATGGGAATGAAACGTGCACTGGTTATTTCATTCTGTGTCTCGTATTATTTGAACAACCATTTGGTTAACAATTTATAAAACAACCATATTTTATAAAGAAAAAGTAGATATTTGCACGAAAACCAAAATAATAGAGAAATAAAGTAAAAAATAGTGTGAATATGAGAAAGAAAATTGTCATAAAATAAATGTTCAAATATCATTTCTCTTGAATAAATATGTAGATAAATAAATTGATCATTATATATGGGTGGTTACGTAGTACTCCCTCCGGTCCTATATATAAGAAACAATTTACTTTTTTGATTCATTAAATAGTTGATGTATTTGGTCTATTTCACGATTCTGTAAACTACTCCCTCCGTTTCAAAATATAAGTAAAATTTACTTTTTAGGTTCATTCATTTAATTATGTATGTGGTTCATAATATGGACTATAAATGAATGAACCTAAAAGGTGAATTTTGCTTATATTTTGAGACAGAGGGAGTAATAAAATCTTACTAGAATTATTTGCATTATCACATAATGTATAATAACTTTTTTGAGAGGATAATAAATAATTTAAATTAGAGACATTTTTAAAATTCAGAACTAGAGAAAGAGTAAAAATGAGATCATTATGTAATTTTATATTTAAATATGTACTAAAAATATGATTTATATCCATCCATCTTAGTATAAACATATTGAGAATTTCTGTCTATTTGTGGCTATACAATGTTTTGTAGGATAACGGTCTTTGGTCGTGATTTTTATATTTTTTTTACCCTGTAAAAATGGAAGAAAACAATAACGTTGTCTTTTACGCAACAACATTCACTTGACAATACATAATGGAACTCTTTCCAAGGTGGGTAAGAATAAGAAATAAAACTACTTCATTAATGAGATAAGCAATTGTGCTGCAGTTTTACAATATCACTATGGTCTTTTTGCTCATCGCAAAAGGTATTGTGCCGCGGCACACCATGCATGGACTGGCATGAGAAGAAAGACTCAGCTATGAGAAACCCTATTAGTGATCATGACTAACTTTATGTAATAAAACATCTTGTCAAGTCTTTGTATACAAGATAATGTTCAAATTGTCCCAATTAATATTTTCAAAATATAAATTTTCTTGACAATTTTTGCCAATAGATAATTAAATTTGAACGAAATATCAAAAGAAATAGTTTGTATATAAGTTCCATAAGTATTTCGTTTGTTACAAAAAGTTTAGATCGGTTGAGTTGCAATGTTCACCAGACTCATAGTAGGTCTTAAGGTTAATAACAGAAGATGAATCAACGTCCTTATAGATGAGTCAATTTTTTATCAATTAAATAATTCTTGGACAATTTTTTTTTTTTGACTGATATCCATTAATACAAAATATTAACGGTTACAGTTTCAACCTCTACTTACTTTTCTCGATCTTGGAGTTGGGTGTGTGCCTTTAGTGGAGTGTTTCTTTTCTCTTTTTTATTTTGCCCTTTTCCTTCGAGGTCTTGGAGTGTCTCGGAGGAGCATTTTTTACTTTGTTTTTAGTCTTTACAAATACATCACTCTTGATTTTGGTTGTTAATGTTCTAATTTGTTTCAGTCCTTTCAAAATTAGTTCATATTAAAGATTGGTGTGACGGAATTAGTTGTGTCTACTTTCTTGTCTTTTAACTGAAAAAGATAATTTTTTCTTGTTGAGAGGAAAAATTAATGGAAAGATGTATATATGATTTGAAAATTAGTATTTATAAATGTGTTGTAGATCGTCATCTTCTTTGCTAACTTCTTTATTTTGAAAGTGTCCTGTGATGGTAAGAAAACAGCAATTTAATGAAATATTTCTGGTAAAAACAAAACAAATGTTGTAAATGCTTGGCAACCAAAGGAAAAAATTGCAGTATAATACTACAATTTTTGATGCAAAATGAGAGTTTTTGTTTTTTATGTTTTTTTGTTTTTTTTTTGTTTTTGCATAATGAGAGTTTGTTATCAAAGCAACCGAGAAAGAAGATAGTGAAACCTACACCCATTTTGGGCGGTTGGCATTGCAATGTGACAATAGAAGAAGTTGTGAGCTTTTAAGAATGGATGATAAAAGATTTTTTCTTGTTGGTGAGATAATAGAAGAAGTTGGAAACAAAACAAAATAAATATAGAATGAAGAAGAATATTAAACGTATGGGATTTGTCAAAAAAAAAAAAAAGAACGTTTGCTCAGTGGTGGAGCCAGGAATTTTATAGAGCCTGGGCAAAAAATTTATCGCAAAACGTTACTTCCTTCCTACGAATAATTTCACATTTCCTGCAGATAATTTCACATTTCCTACGGATATATCTTTCATGCGGAACCTAAATCCTTGGCAAAATCTGCAGGAAATGTGTTTCCTGCGAAATTTACACTAAAATCCGCAGGTAAATCCGCAGGAAAAGATAAAAATGTGAAGCAATAGTTCAAAAATGTGTTTCCTGCGGAACCTAAATAGGCTAGACCATAGGCCCCTGTCGGACGGTCGTTTCCACCCCTATTAGTAATTAATGATATTAAAAAATGTTATAAAAACATTTTAGTAACACAAACTTTACCTAACATTTGCTCAAATGTTACTAAACATAATTAGTAACATCTTTTTTTGATTTTGTTACAATTTTTAAATGTTCCTAAATAATGAGATCCAGTTTTACATTGCTCCTTTTGCTAGAGACCAAAGGAATTAATAGTTCTTATCGATACCATGGATTATTTAAAGGAGAGTAAAGTAAATTCAGTGACTAAAGAAGTAGCTCTATATGATACCATGAATTAACAAGACCAAAGTTGGAAACATACAGTTTTGTTTATTTGTATCATCTAAATATAATGGTTTAAATATATGTCTTTAAACCAAGCAGATAGTCCTGGGATTTTTAGTTTTTGTTTTTAGTCTTTGCAATATATCACTCTTGATTGTGGGTCTCTATGATTATGGCATCCACCTTGACCATATTCATATCAATAACAATAACTCTGTTAGTAAAATAAAATAAAGAGATGGTTAACAAGTGTATGATGCAAAAATAGAGGGAGGGAGTGATGCATTTCTTGTCTCCACTGTACAAAGTAGTGCAACCGTATTGCATCAATCTTAAATTGATCTAATACGGTACCCCTCTTGAAAGCAAGTTCTTGAGAGGTATAAACCCAATATGGCATAGAGTGCATTTTGATCTAACAAAAACTAAATTACAATCTCTTTCACAAAAATAAATAAATAAATACAATCTCTTTCTCCTCCTCCTCCTCCTCTCTCTTTTAAGATTTCAAAAATTCAACCTGGATATCATCTAGATACACGAGACACCAATCATTGCAAGGATCATATGACACCAATCTAAAACAAGCAGTAAACCAAACTAACATGACAGGACATGGTACGATAAGAAGTCGATTGTCAACCTTAGAGACAAATGATATGATGAATTAACTCATGATGTAGATAGACAAGATAGCAGCATGAATCAAAGACGAAGTGGCGCGCAAGAAAGGTTCAACTGGAACGGTGGAAATTTTGCATCCGGTGTCCGCTTGACCCCGAATTATACCTTTTTGGAAAGCCCCGAACCTCACGAGCAAAGCTCATCGCTTTGCCATGATGTAGGGGTTATTTTAGTCAGTCGAGGTCGTCTGAAGGCCCGAAACCGCCTTTTAGTATTTTTGCATTTTTTAGAACTTTCTATTTTGTTTCGTTTTGATATTTTCGGCCCATACAGGTTTATTATTTCTTTTAGTATTTAAGCAGAACTTATGCAGCCTAAGAGGACACTTTTTCATTCAATAAAATATTCAAAAAATTTCTCTCAATTATGGTGGATTTCGAAAACCTTATTTGATAGGTTTGTCGCTTGCAACATGTCTGTTTATTTGATAGGTTTGTCGCTTGCTAACCCTTGCTTCCGTACTGCGTCAACTTATTACTAAACTAGATTGAAGTCTGTCCTGTGCAATTTGTTAAAAAAACATAAATGTTATAGCTCGTAGTATGGTTCAAATAGCTGATCATTCAGGGTCTATAGTGTGAGCGACACACTGTTAGGGACCAAAATAAATGTTTACTCAAAAATAAGGTTATGAAGGCTTCTGTAGCAATGGAAATGAGCTTGAGCAAGATAACTATGGAGTCTGATGCTGAGGTAAAATGCTCACTGCTCAAATCAGAGTTTCTTCTTTGCTAAACATTTAAATACTATAGCTATTCTGCCCATTTGCTTAAAAAGATATTTAAATGGTACATGACATGGATGAATCGTAACAGAACAAATCTTCAATTACTCTTTGTGAATACAAAAATTTAACATCGATAATCAAGAAACCTCTTCAGAAGATAATCTCTTGATAGAGAGTTCATTTTCATCGTTACTACAAGAAATTGCATTCAAATCTGGAACATGATACAACTCCATTGTTCTGGAAACTGGTTCATCATATACGAGATAAATTGTTGCCTTCTTCACAATGCAATCATTCTCGATAACAAAATGGACCTCCACTTTGTTACCAGGTTATAGACTTGATACTACCCTCTGCCCTTCTTCATCCATCTTCGAAGGAGACTAATGCCTCACTCTTATAGAGCTGAATGGTGGCCTTTATATAATTTTTCAATATCATGTTTTTAAGGCCACTAGATGTTACATTATCTGGGGTTTAAGTATATAGACAATGCACATCATTGTCTTCAAGTTACGCCCTTCCACTTGAGGAACTTCAAATTTCACAGAAGAACATTCAGAATTATAGGTTACCAATCTAAAACTAAAATGCGCTCTTTGAAGACTGTTAGTTTATAACAGTTTTTTCATAAAATCAAAGGATGTCGCAACTCATAATCATTAATTACGTGTAAATCCAATATATAACTAGCATGGAAGATGGATACTCATGTTCTTCTTATGAGTAAGAAGTCTTTGTTGTTAATTTGAAAAACGATTGATATAAAAGATATTTTATGAATGTTTATTTAGACTAGTAAAACTATTTAATTAGCCAGTTTCAATTGATAAATATTTTATTATCTTCAATAAGAGTAGAGTATCTTATTAGCATTATAACTAGCAAGGAATGTTTTGATACTTGTGATGTAGAAGTAGTCATATTGATACTTGTGATGTAATTGTAGTTGGTTCCATCTCCTTATAATCTATCGCATATAAGACATCCAAAACTGTTGCTGCATCATGAGAAAGTTGAAATTCTGAGCAACATTCCACCCAAAGACTTGGAAGACTTGGAAGGTGCTTGAAAATTGATACTACTATGTGGTATATCTAAGATTATTTGTTGAAATTAGATGTTTGAAATGGGGGTGGCAAATTATTTAATTTGTTGGTGACATCCAAGACCAAATGATCAAGTTGTTTTATTTATATCAAATTACATTTTCGATCTAACACAACACACAAAATAATGAAACATTGAAACAAACAACGTACATTAACAATAATTATGAACTCAACAATGAAAGAAATCACTAGGAGGCTTGTACAACTTGCAAGACAGAACAAACTGATTGAAGTAAAGTGAGAATAAGTAGTAAGATTCCAGCAATGGAAGCAGCAGTTTGCCAAGGAGTTTTGCCATAATCACGCCTCAGAGTAGCCTTCAACTTATGCCAAGGATTACTGCAGAAAGCATTTAATTCTTTGCAAAGAATAGAGAATTGAGAACTGATATCAGAATATACAACATTTTTGCAAAGACCATTAAACAAATTAGCCACAGAATCACTGTCTCCAAGCCAATTTTCCAGTATTTTGTTCCAAACAAGTATACCCGCATCCTTACCGGTATTTATAAGGTAATCCAAAACAACAACATAATCAGCAATATATGACTCATGAGGGTAATGACACTGCTCCAAAGCAACCATATTCCAAAACAAAATTTCGGTCGAATCCTCAACTGTTAATTGAGGAATTTCAAGAACTCCTCCTGAAAATCTCAAGTCAAGTAAACAATTACTTTCAGTGTTCACTTTAAACCTAACTCCAGCTTCTAACAACTCAGTTGCACTCGGTAGATGTATTATCTGTTCGTCGATCGCTTCTCTACTCGGCCGACTTTCAATAGGATGTTGCAAATGAAATATCCTAATCAGATCAGTGAAGTGACTTATACTAATATCACCATCTAGGATACATGAATTATTTGATATATATACTTTTAGCCGACATAAATTATTATTTTTCGTGTACATTCAAACTCATATTTAAGGTGGACAATTATTTTATTTTTGGGTGAATATGTTTTTGGTCTTATAAAATTGGGAACTTCTAAATTTAGTTCTTACTTAATTTTAATAAGTTTTTTAATCTCTAAACAAAAAGATTACTTCTAAGTTTAATCCTTGTTACAACAAAGTTTGTTTAATTATCATTATAAACTCTTAATTTTTTAAACAATTTTTTGAGACAAAATTAATCATTTATACTTGTTCAATCACTACTTTACATTGCGTAATTAATATATCTTGTCTAAAATGTAAACCAAATACACATTTATGCAATGAATCTAAAAAGTTAAATGTTTCTTATAAATAGGATCAGAAGTATATGTATTTCGCAACCGTATCGGAAAATTTTGGTTGGTAGGTTTATATGCATTAATTGGTTGAATAATTTTATATCTTTCTTGGGTATAAAATATTACTTTTTCGAAACAAATGATAATACTGAAAACATTCAATAAGATTTCTCAAAATTATTATTAAACTTCCTTAAAAAAAAATATTAAACCAGAAAACAATCATAAAGTTTTCTGAAATAAAAACTAAAATCGAAATAGTTCAACGCAATAGGTAAAATGGATAGTTTAGGTAAAATGAAGAAGAATATAAATGTAGCAAATATATGGTAAAATAAAATCAATATCGTGCTTGTTTGGTCGTAAGTTCACATGGTCAAACATGAATTATGTACTAAATAAATCAACTAAGCAGGGGTTGTTGTAAATTTTGATTATATTTCAAAAATTTCAAATATTTTGTGTCCCATATTTTGTGTCCCATATTTTCAATTAAGAAATATCGAAAATATTTTAATAGAAAATAATTATCACATTATTTTTTAATACTACTGTTTGACTTGGTCTTGTAACATATATTATTAATTTCAAATTTTGTAACCCTTTCAATTGATATCTCTTGATGGGACTATTCTTAAGGCTTCTTTTACTTGACTCAAGAACTAAGTTTTTGGCATATATGTTACACGTACAGGTGGAGGAGGTAACAACTTTTCATTTGCTTTTCCTCAACCTTAAAAACAAAACCATTTTTTATACACCAAAAAATCAAAAATAATAGGTTACTCTCCTTTCAATACCATTGAGTTCTTGGGTAACATCACTCTAGTGTTTAATATATTCGAGCTGTTCTGTCACCTCTGATGTGATTTATATCAGAGAAGAACATGTGGTATCTTGAAAAGATATGCGCTTATGAGGCGGATAAATCCTTAAGGACAGTGACTTCGTCACACCTCATGTTATATAACGGTTTACTATTTGGTACGTCATTGCCGTCATCGCCGTTCATAGTTTCTTGTTTATTTACTTCAATGTACGTCAAATTAGTGCAATTTCAAGAAAGATAAGATTAATTGTTATCCCTCTTGTTTATTCTCTTTAATATTTTATTGATTCTTTTATTTATATATTGATTATTATTTATAGAGTTAATTTATTCCTAATTTTTACAACAAGGGGCTCTTAATAGTTTTACATGATTCTTTAAAAAAAAAAAACTAGTTTTACATGATTGTTTTTCCAAAAACGCTTCAGCCTTCAACATTTTATGTGACCTAGTAATCAATTTACCATTTAGTCAAGTGTTTCATTGTCTTATTTTATTGACGTTCCTCTTCTTTTTTAATCATTCAAACGCGTTTTGATAAATTCACATTCAAAAACAATTTTGATCTAAATTATCCAAACAACATGAATTATGAAAAATCACTTTTCAATCAAGGTAACATAAACCATGTTACCTCAAAGTCACTTTTTCACTTAAATCTATTCTATAAAATCAATTAATTCAAAAACAGTTTTTTTTATCAATGTGGAACCAAACAGATGCGAGACATGACATTAGTTATGAGTTTCTACCTGCACCCCTAGATTTTGCCAACAACAGTACTATCAGACCAATTTTGTTCAACAACAATACAACATGATCAATATGCTTTTTTATTTAACAGAACACCCATTTATATGAAATTACAATTTCAATCTAATGCAACACAAAAAGATAATGAAACCATTGAAACAAACAACGTACATTGAAAATAATACTAATAGAAATAATTATGAACTCAACAATGAAAGAAATCACTAGGAGGCTTGTTGTACAACTTGCAAGACAGAACAAACTGATTGAAGTAAAGTGAGAAAAAGTAGTAAGATTCCAGCAATGGAAGCAGCAGTTTGCCAAGGAGTTTTGCAATAATCACGCCTGAGAGTAGCCTTCAACTTATGCCAAGGATTCTTACAAAAAGCATTTAAGTCTTTGCATAGAATAGAGAAATGAGAACTGATATTAGATTGTGTAACATTTTTCCAAAGACCATTAAACAAGTTAGCCACAGAATCACTATCCGCAAGCATATTATGCAGTATTTCGTTCCGAACAAGTATATCAGCATCCGTACCAGTATTTATAAGGTAATCCATGACAGCAACATAATCAGTGATATATGAATCATCAGGGTAATGACACTGCTCCAAAGCAACCATATTTCGAAACGAAATTTCAGTCCTATCGTCAACCGTTAATTGAGGAATTTCAAGAACTCCTCCCGAAAACCTCAAGTCAAGTAAACACTTACTTTTAGTATTCACTTTAAACCTAACTCCAGCTTCTAACAATTCAGTTGCACCGGGTAGACTTATCTTCTGTTCGTCGAACATGTCTCTACTCGGCCGACTTTCAATAGGATGTTGCAAATGAAATATCCTAATCAGATCAGTGAAGTGCCTTATACTAATATCACCCTTATCAAAATCCAATTTTGATTTATTGTAATAACCAAAATAATGAATAGTGAGTCTAAGAAAAGAATATTGTATCATAGTGTTGGGATCATTAGTCAATGAAAGACTGTAAATTTTTTCAATAACGAAAAAGGGAAGCTGATTTTCAAGTAACATTAAATCGTCTGTTATACCAGTATCTAACAAAGGTTTAAAGAGACGCCCTTCATAATAGTCTCTCCAAAAAAGTTGAATTATAAAAGCGGAATCTATTAAAATTAACTTAACAAGTTCATCATGAGAAAATGGTAGGGTTTCAGAATAACAACGTTTGAAATCAGATAAGATAGATTCTATGTAGCAGACTAAGTCGTTTAAACATGCCTTGGTTCTTTGGAGAAAATCCTTGAAGTAAATGAGTTTCTGACTTTCCATGTTTTGGAGCTGGGGGTGACCGTGGTGAAAGGGGCCAATGGAAACGACAGTGGGGGTGTATGCGTCTTTGTTGTGTCTGCGAATAACATAAGGGACCTTATAGATGCAACAGTCATCGGTTGAAGGTGACTCTGCTTTGTCGAGCATGGCATTGATATCAATAACCAAGCTGGAGAGTGACATATTGAGAGTCAGCAAGAAAATGAAAAGCTTGGTCTTTTGACACTCCCTATTATATGAAGATTTTCAAAAAGGTATAATTTATGTTATACCTTGCTGCGGATTGGTTATTACTTTTGCATTGGAATGAATATTACTTACTTGGCGGTAAGTAAAAGAATTGGCTACCTAAGTTATTACTTTAAATTATACCAAAACGATATATTACTTACAGAAGCAGCTAATTTATGGTATACCTTACCAAATTTATGCAGTTCCGGTTCGTTTTGAAGAGAGTCATTGAGAAAATAATTTGTCTTAAAAAAAAAATTGTGTTTCACTATAAAAAAGGTGACGGTGGTTTCATGTTGTTGAAAATATGTGTTTTTAGTAGTATGAGAGAGAGAAAAAAAATAATAAAAGGCTAATAATTACAGTGATTTAATGTTGCATCCGTCCTTTAATGTAAGCTCATTTAACTAATTTCACATATATTAAAAAAAGTTGATATTATAGTTAATGTGTCAAGTTTGTAAGTGAATTTTATTAAATTGTCATTTATTTGTATGTCTAATATTTAATTTGACATTTTGGATTCCAAAATAAGTTAGTAGTAATTTTTAGCTCAGATTAAAAACTTGTAACTCAAGCAATGTTTTAGAGAGAATAGATGATAAGAATTGAGAATGTGAAATTGTATTATTGATATATGAACAAATGTACAAAGAGTTTAGCTTATATACTAGAATTAGTTAGATTGCTTGAAGCACAAGCTATGTAACAAACCTTAACTCTATAAACTAGTTTCTTACAAACTTGTAACAAATTCATAACAAACACAAACACTTAATGTGATTAACCACTAAGTGTGATTGTATCACCAAGTAAACTTGAATTAGCAATTAAACTAACATTAATAATTAAGGGTGTGTTTAAAAAATAATAATAAATGCACCTACTATATGTATAGAGACATATAAGAACTAAACTTTTTTTAAAAGGAGTTTATAATTAGGGACGGGGGAGTAATAAGGATAAGAAGGAATAATTAAGAAATACAATCTGTTTTGTATAGAAAAGAGTAATTATAAATTACCTATTAATAGGAAAAGGGAAAAATTGATTTTGTGCCAAAAAAAAGGTAAAGAATGAATGATGTCTAGAGAAAAAGAAAGAAAAAAAAAAAGGTGAAAAAGGTTTGAGAGAATTAGTTCAATTAGTTTAGAAAGAAAAGTGGAAAAGAGAGCTGGTTTCTTGATGCGAGAAATATGAGTGGTTGAACTTTCAAATTTAGTATTTCATACACACCTCATATATGATTACTTTATGTAAAAGGAACTATGAATTAATAACATTTTTCTTGATTTAATTACAATTATTCAATTTTACATTGCTCCTTTTGCTAGAGACCAAATGAATTAATAGTTCTTATCGATACCATGGATGAATTTAAAGGAGAGTAATTAAAGTAAATCCAGTGACTAAAGAAGTAGCTCTCTGTAATACCATGAGTTAACAAGAACAAGTTGGAAACGTACACTTTTGTTTATCTTCTATGATCTAAATATAATGGTTTATATATGTTTCTAAACAAAGCAGAAAGTCTCGTGATTTTTGTTTTTTGTTCTAAATATAATGGTATATATCACTCTTGATTTGGTTCTTAGTGTTTTAATTGATTTCAGTCCCTTCAAAAATGGTTCATATTAGAATTGATCCTTGTAAATTGTATTATATACTCTCTTAGACATGGACTAAAAAAAAAGTTAAAACAAAAATTATCAGAAGTTTATTAAATATATATTTATAGAAGGAAAAACTAATAAAATGTTTTGGCTAAGAGGCTATTATATCCTTGATTTTATGCCAAAGACAAAAATCACAAAGAATGACATCATTTGGTTAAAATATTATGCCATACCACATGCTTATTTCTTTCTGTATGGTTTGAATTTCGAAACATGACACCATACTTGGTACGATTTTAAGCATCACATCCACATTTTTTGTTCCAACACTACTTGTTACAATTTTTTTTCTTGAATATTAAGGCCTTGATATACATTTTTTTTCAACTCAATATACTCAGCCACTATATATCTATTAATTTCCAATTAGGTGATTTCTTGTAATTATGGTGTAGGAGATGTAGGTGAGGTCTTGGAAGCTTGTGACTATGAACGTGTAATTATCTTCCGTTGTACAAAGCATTACATATATAAATCTCATAATCACATGACTCAAAATATTAATTATGGTTGTTATTTTTTTAATTATTTTAAAAAGAAACAAAATTAATTCATTTTTTTTCTTAGACGTGTCTAAGATTGTGATCATATTTTGTGATAATGGAAGGAAGTCTTACTCCATAATAGAATCCTATTCTAGTCCTTTATTGTAATCTAGCTATAAAATTGAACCACCACAAAATGGTAGGACATACATTGATTTCATCAAATAAATAAGCGAATGATAGAGAGAGTGTTGAAAAGTGACCTGTACTTTCATTATCATAGTATTTTATTTTAAATGACCGGTATTTTTCTTTGACAAAATTTAAATGACCCGTATTAGTACTGTTAATGATTTTTAGTATTATTGTAAAAAAGAAAATAGAGTTAAGGTTAGTTGGTATAGATGTAAAATCTATACATCCTCGTGAGCTTAGCTCAGTTGATTGGGAGAATACATAAAATATGCAAGGTTCAGGCCACTGCCAAAAAAAAAAATGTAAAATCTATACTGAACTTTCAACCTCCTTTTTATGTATATTTTTTCTTTGTTTAATTTTTTTTTTTTTATTCCAACACATTTATGCCCTTACTTTGGTTACAAACTTGAGTTACAAATGTCACCTATCCACCAAACCAATTATCATTGTAGTTAGAGGCAAGAATATATAGATGTAAAACGTTTTTTGTTTTTTTTATAGATGAAAATCTTATCACTTAACCGATCCATACAACTGAACATGGCTGCCAATTTTTATCAACATCAAGAACAACAAATAAACAAATAAAAAGACAAGAAAATGGAATGCAAGATCATCAATTACAACAAAGCAAGTGTAATTATTAGTATTAACTAAGAAAGGAATACATTACAAGTTGTACTCCACTTTTTTTTTACAAAGCACTATTTCCATTAGCTTCAACAAATAGAACAGAATAAACATCAATTGCAGTCAAAAACAAACGTGATCCACCTTCTTCAGAATTGAACATTTGAAGTCCAATATAGCCACAATTTCCAGTTACATCCAAACAAAATCCAAGCCTATAAACATGACCAGATCCATGTTTCACTATTAAGAATTTGCCACTTATTGTTTCTATACCATGATAGTTTGTTGCACCACCAATACCAACACAACTTAGTTGAGTATTATGATCAACAAACATCAACCATTTTGATGCTTCAGCACAATCAGCCTTTTTAGTGAACTCGATCTCAAGATCGGTACCGGTCAAGATATTACCAGTGCTGTTTTCTGGGATGGTGAATTTAACTGGTAAACCTATCATAGCATTATTTTGTAGGACAGTTACTGGACACTCTAAATTACCAACTTTGTTTAGGGTTAGTCCTCCACTGTTAGGGTTTTCACTAGCTGGAAAAATGTAGTATTGGCTACCAGGGATAAGGGGGGTACCATGTATGTCTAATACTTGTTTAGCAGCATTGTTTGGTGAAAGATTGGTGATAAAAACAAATACTAGGAAGAAGGAAAGGCTAAGGGATAAAATGGGATTCATGGTTTTCCTAATGAGTGTAAATATTGTTTGTGTTTTGGCCACAACCTCTGCTCTATATATATAGTGGGAAATAGGTAAATATTGTTTTTGCTTCATCGTTGCTCAATCAGCAACAATTAACAGTGAGGACTTATTTTGCTAACGGATCAAGTTGCTCGTTTGTTTAGCAGAACACCTATTTATATGAAATTACAATTTTGATCTAATACAACACACAAAATAATGAAACCATTGAAACAAACAACGTACATTGGTGATAATAAGAATAACAATAATTATGAACTCAACAATAAAAGAAATCAAGCTAGGAGGCTTGTACAACTTGCAAGACAGAACAAACTGATTGAAGTAAAGTGAGAAAAAGTAGTAAGAATCCAGCAATGGAAGCAGCAGTTTGCCAAGGAGTACTTCAATAATCACGCCTGAGAGTAGCCTTCAACCTATGCCAAGGATTCTAACAAAAAGCATTTAAGTCTTTGCATAGAATAGAGAAATGAGGACTGATATTAGAATGTATAATATATTTGCAAAAACCATTAAACATGTTAGCCACAGAATGATTGTCTCCAAACCAATTTTCCAGTATTTCTTTCTGAATAAGTATATCGGCGTCCTTACCAGTATTTATAAGAAAATCCATAATAGTAACATAATCAAGAATATATGACTCATGAGGGTAATGAAACTGCTCCAAAGCAATCATATTCCAAAATAAAGTTTCGGTCCCATCTGCAACTGTTAATTGAGGAATTTCAAGAACTCCTCCTGAAAACCTTAAGTCAAGTAAACACTTACTTTTAGTGTTCACTTTAAACCTAACTCCAGCTTCTAACAACTCAGTTGCACTCCGTAGTTGTATGCGTCTTCGTTGAGTTTGCGAATTTTAGAGGGAACCTTGTAGATGCAACAGTCATCAGTTGAAGGTGGCTCTGCTGTGTTGAGCATGGCATTGATATCATCCACCAAGCGGGAGGATGACATCTTGAGAGTTAGCAAGAAAATGAAAAGCTTTGATCGTTGGTGTTAAGTTTCAAGTCTTTTGACATATTCTTTCACATGATGACATGTGAAAAGAGCACGGTTTGCGGCTACAGGGTGTTCAAACGTGGTGTACAATTATGAAAAATCTTGTTGTAATGGATTTTGAGTATTATTGTTCGTTTATTAAAGAAATTTAATTATAAAATAATATTAACTCTAAAAACTCTAATTAATTTATAAACTAATCATTGATAAGCTTATGTCAAGGTGTTTGGATAAATGCATCACCATATAGCACCTAGCCCTGCCAGCCTATTTAACTAGACTCAAGTCAACTTCTTTAAAAAAAAAAAAAAACTAGACTCAATCCAAAATGTAAACACAAGAGACTAGATGATCTATCTCCCTTATAAGTATGGTGGCCTTAACTTCTTTGAGCAAAGGAACATAATATGCATATATGCATGAAAAGGTGTAAAAGTATAACATATGTTCAGGGACTTTAGTCGCAGGAGAGATGACACCTTCTATTACTAATGACATGATTTTATAGCAATTTTAACAGAAGTTGTCATCTTTCTTTGACTGAAGTTCATATGCATCCTCATTTGTTTCATCACAAGAAGTAATTAATTAAGAACATCTTACATTTTAATTCCTTCTATTTTTATCTAACAAAAAATTACAACATTAATCAAGCCTAAGAAAACCACCCCAAACCTCAAAGGTACTCGATCAACCAACTGACTGATACTAAGAAAAACAAAATAGAACAACTCCAATACACAAATCTAAGAAACTGAAAAACCGCCCAAACAGTACACCAGAGATTGACAGACTAGTTGTTGAAACAGCCCCTGCAATCATACTTGAATCACCATGGACCTTTTGAATTTTCTGAGCGCCTCAAAACACGCTAAACAATCCCAATATCCACTACTATTGGATGATCAAGCCTAAACTATTGAGAATAAAATGATAAACCTGGTCTCAACATTTTATTGATGTCATTTGGTAATCAATTTACCATTTACTCAAGCACTCTCTTATTTTATTAACGTGCCTCTTCTTTTTTAATCATTCAAACCAGTTTTGGTAAATTCACACTCAAAAGTAATTTTGATCTAAATTATCTAAACAACTTGAATTATGAAAAATCACTTTTCAATCAAGGTATCAAAACATAAGTCACCTTAACTTAAACTCACTTTTCACCTAAATCAATTCTACAAAATCAATTCTTTCAAAAACAATTTTTATAACCAAACACACACGAGACGTGACATTAGTCAGGAGTTTCTACCTGCACCCCAAGATTTTTTGCCAACCACGCTATCAGACCCATTTTGTTCAACAACAATACAACATGATCAAGTTGATTTATTTATATGAAATTATAATTTCAATCTAAGTACACAACACACAAAAGATAATGAAACCATTGGAACAAACAACATACATGTGAGAAATCACTAGGAGGCTTGTACAACTTGCAAGACAGAACAAACTGATTGAAGTAAAGTGAGAACAAGTAGTAAGATTCCCGCAATGGAAGCAGCAGTTTGCCAAGGAGTTTTGCAATAATCACGCCTGAGAGTAGCCTTCAACTTATGTCGTGGATTCTTACAATAAGCATTTAAGTCTTTGCAAAGAATAGAGAATTGAGAACTGATTGTAGAACGTGTAACATTTTTACCAAGACCATTAAACAAGTTAGCCACAGAATCACCGTCTCCAAGCATATTTTCCAGTATTTCCCTCTGAACAAGTATATCCACATCCTTACCAGTATTTATAAGGTAATCCAAAACAGAACGATAATCAGTAATATATGAATCATCAGGGTAATGACACTGCTCCAAAGCAACCATATTCCGTAATAAAGTTTCAGTCGAATCCTGAACTTTTAATTGAGGAATTTCAAGAACTCCTCCCGAAAACCTCAAGTCAAGTAAACACTTACTTTCAGTGTTCACTTTAAACCTAACTCCAGCTTCTAACAACTCAGTTGCACTCGGTAGATGTTTTATCATCCCTAGGCAGACCCGGTCTCTACTCGGCCGACTTTCAATAGGATGTTGCAAATGAAATATCCGAATCAGATCAGTGAAGTGCCTTATAATAATATCACCCTTATCAAAATTCAATTTTGATTTATTGTAATAACCAAAATAATGAATAGTGAGTTTAAGAAAAGAATGGATCATAGTGGTAGGAACATTAGTCAATGAAAGACTGTAAATTTTTTCAATAACGAAAAAGGGAAGCTGATTTTCAAGTAACCATAAATCGTGTCTTATACCATTATCTAACCAAGGTTTAAAGAGACACCCTTCGTAATAGGATGTCCAAAAAAGTTGAATTATAAAAGCGGAATTGATTAAGATTAACTTAACAAGTTCATCATGAGAAAATGGTAGGGTTTCGGAATAACAACGTTTGAAATCAGATAAGATAGATTCTATGTAGCCGACTAAGTCGTTTAAACATGCCTTGGTTCTTTGGAGAAAATCCTTGAAGTAAATGAGTTTCTGACTTTCCATGTTTTGGAGCTGGGGTTGACCGTGGTGAAAGGGGCCAATAGAAACGACCTTGGGGGTGTATGCGTCTTTGTTGTGTCTGCGAATAACATAGGGGACCTTATAGATACAACAGTCATCGGTTGAAGGTGACTCTGCTGTGTTGAGCATGGAATTGATATCCTTCAGCAAGCGGGAGGATGACATCTTGAGAGTCACCAAGAAAATGAAAAGCTTGGTCTTTGGAATTAAGTTTCAAGTCTTTTGACATTCCCTCTTATCCTTTTATATCTCTTAATATTTGTCTTTATGATATCATTTTATATTTGTCTTTATGATATCATTTTATATTTCACAATTTTTTAGAAAAGTATATTTGTAAAAATATTCAAACAATTACGATGATTAAGAACGTAAAGTGGAAACAATGAGAGGGTTTTTCCCATGGCACGTGACAACAACAACCTTTTCAGGGAACATGTAGAAACAATTGTGGGCTATATTTTCCTTTTCGATGTCATAGTCCCAAATGAAAATGTTACTTCCCAAGGGGATGACATATAATTTGTTAAAATCAAGCACAAGACTATTACAAGAAAGAGGGGCATAATTGAGGAGTGGGTGGAAGAATTGAGTTTGGCCACGCGTATTTTGGCTAACTCTTATCAACCAAGGGAAAAGTAGGGTTTGTTCTTGTTGTTTTTGTGGTAGAGATTTTGTTTGGAGAGGTGACAGAGTGAAGGGTTGTTGCCGTTGATGGTATCTATGTCATTCGGGTTAGAGAGGAATGGTAATCTGAGGAGTGGGAACTTGAAATGAGTGCAAATAATTAAGTGGGTGTAGGTTGCTAACTTACACCTTAATGATTTTAGGTGGATGTAGCTTGCTAATTTACATCTTAGTGTTTTTAGTAGCTTGCTAATTTACATCTTAGTTTAAATTGGTTTACACTAATGGATATTGTTTTTTTTTTTTTGTACAAGTGAAAATGTGCACTTTTGCTAACTTGGACCTTCATGTTTTTTGTTGGTCTAAGTTAGCAAACTCATATATATATATATATATATATATATATATATATATATATATATCTTAATTGACATCATGTATGAACAAAAAGTTGGTACCGTGATCATCATCTATGAAAAAAACAATTTAAAGACGATTTTTGGAGAAATCAATTAGTCAAGAACATATCATTGAAAAGAAACATCCAAAAAAATGTGTAATAAAAACATAGGGTAAAATATAAACAAAGATGCGAAGATGGTATAGGATTAAATTAAAACATGGTAACATAACCTTTTTTGTAAAGTCGGATTCATGCTGCTTCCTAAGATTCTCTGATTTCAAATCTTATATATTGACAAAATCCCCTTTTGTTTTTTTTTGCATTGGAAGCTTATGTTATGTTACTCTCTACTCTCATGATGCATAAGAAGCCAAAAGCAGTTTGGAAGCATTGCACGCATTTAATATCATTATTTAGAAGCTTACATTTGGTGACAAATATTCATTGCAAGACAATTCCACATTTGCGAAATCATCAAGTTAAAAAGGAAACACTTTAATTCCAGGTTCAACTTTATGCCAAAAAGCCTGTTTATACTTTTCAACATTTAAGATATGTAATACCAGCTTGTAAATCCCTTCTAAGTTCTAATGAATGAACTACGAAAAAGATCTTCGGTCCATATTACCGAAGTTCTTATCAATAAACAACGAAGAAAATCTCCAAATAGCTACAAATAAATCAAAACGTAATCCAAGTAAACAAGGAACGGAGAGGATGGAGGTGAGGTTTAGCATGGGAAAGCTACTTTTTTCCCACCATAGGAAAGTTAGTTTTTGACCATTAGATCATAGGTTTTTACAATATGTCAACTTAAGTAAAGCAAACAAGAAAAAGTTTGTTGTCATAATTATGTAATGTAACATATTGACAAGTCATTTTCTATACAGAACCCTTGAAAATAACATATAAAGAAAATGGGACTCCAAACACTGGGAAGGGAAAGGGTTAAGAAATATCTCTCTTAAATAAAAAAAGTAGGATTGGTACATCCAAGGTTATAATATTTTCTATACAGAACGCTTATCTCTCTTAAGGAGATAGCCTTCAGTCCATAAGCAAGCCTTGAGCAAGTTTTAAGTCATTTGATAAAATGATTGTAATGGAGAAAGAATCGGATCGCTCTCTTTTCAGGTTTTAGAATGTTCGAGATAGAAACCGGTATCGATAGGGATAAAGTTAGTAGGAAAAACAATTTAATCATAACAATCACTAGACTGTAATCTCAGATCTCAGAGAATGGGTTCTTTTACAACACAACAAATTAGCAAGTAACACATAAACAAAGAAAAGAGATATTCTATGTCGCAAGGCATTTCCTATCCAACAACTGCTTGCAGAGAAGACTTGAAGAATCCACCAAAACAGTTATCCAGCAACTCAAGTTTCACCTCATTTTTAAGACATGCATCTTTTCACATCAATATGTAGTTAGGAGTTTGCTGCTAAACTCTGCAAAAGTAACAATAAATGAATATAATTAAGCACATCAACTATAAACAAAATTAGAAACAATTAGAAGCTATAAGCAAAAAGATAAGCTATAAACAATTAGAGGCTATAAGCAAAACCTATAAGTAGAAGCTATAAACAATTAGATGTTATAAGCAGAAGCTACAAGTAAAACCTACAATCAGAAGCTATAAGCAAAAACATAAGCTATAAGAAAAACCTATAAGTAGAATCTATAAGCAAAAACAAAAAAATAATGGAAAAGTTGTGCTTTAGGGTGGAAATTTGGAGGATCGAATTATTGGATATCAACAATTCCCCATAAAATACACAACAGTCAAAATATGAATTCTAACAATTTTTTTTATTCAAAAATGCATTTTTTACATGAGAATGGAATTCTATATCTTTATTTAGAACTACCAGCAAGAAAGAAAAAATAATAATTCTATATAGTATCAACACTGTGGTACTATTAATAATTCCAGATGACAAATTCTATTTCGTCCACTAGAATTCCGTGAATAAAATAGATTATTTGAGTGGAAGAGTAAATTTCTTTCTTTTGGTGGTCGCCTGGTTCTCCTAAAGTCTGCCTTGTCTTCCTTGTTTGTCTATGTTTTTTCCTTCTTCAAAGTTCCGTCAGGTATAATCTCTCTTATATTGAATCTTTACCGACTAAATTTTTTTAGTGTGCGAGTGAGGATATTAGAAAATTTTCTTGAATTGGTTGGAATAATATTTGTTTGAATAGGGATAATGGAGGTTTAGGGGTAAGACGTTTGACGGAGGATGTTAGTGGACATAGGGGGTTTATATTGGTGGTGGCTTGTTATGTTTGGTGAACGGGAGGTTGGAGGTTGGGGGACGGAGTGTTTCTTCTTGGTGGAGGGAGGTAGTGAAAATCCTTGATGGGGAAGGTGTGGAGCGTGGTGAGGAGAGTATTGGGACGAAGGTTGGTAGTATCAATAATAATAATAATAATTAGAATTATTTCCCACATCGGATAATATGAAGAAATATGCAAAAGGCTTGGTCATATAAATAAAAGTCTTGTGTGTTAGTACTTCTTGCACTAATAGTTAGTGGGTCTTGTTATAGCTAATATTACTTCTACTATTCAAGGGCCACCTACCGATTCACGCACCAAGCCCAAAGAGTGCTGTGCGTGACAACTAATTCACGCACCAAAGCCCAAAGAGTGCTGGGCGTGACGGGGGTGTATTGGGAAAAACTCATGTCCCACGTCGGATAGATATGACTCTTGATAAGAGTTTATATAGTACGGAGCTTTGGGTATTCCTTTATCCCTTGGCTTTATCAACTCCACTTATGCCTCTTTATTCATCCACCACAAACCAGGTGTTACACTATACTTATTAGTATATGTTGATGATATCATTGTCACCAGGAATTCTCCTGCAGAGGTCTCCACACTCATCGCCACACTCGCCGCTCGCTTTTCTTTGAAAGACCTTGGATGTCTTAATTATTTCTTGGCGGTCGAAGAAAATATATCACTAATCTACTACATAAATCAGGCATGGGAGATACAAAACCAGCATCCACACCATTGTCTGCCACATATAAGTTACTAAAGGATTTCGGCGATATCCTTCCATCCCCAACCGAGTATCGAGCGCTCGTTACTCGCCTAGACATTGCCTTCATCACAAACAAACTCACCCAATTCATGCAAAACCCCATAACGGCGCATTGGACTGCACTCAAAAGAGTGCTCAGATACTTGGCAGGTTCCTATGACAAAGGCGTCTTCATTTCGACGACCGCCCCATTAAATCTCCATGCCTACTCAAATGCAGACTGGGCAAGCGACATGGATGATTATATCTCCACCACTAGTTATCTGTTATATCTTGGCAGCACACCCATCTCTTAGAGCTCTCGAAAACAACGTTCTGTTGCTTGCTCTTCCATAGAAGCAAAATATAAAGCCTTGGCTAACACGGAGAGTGAGCTTCTATGGGTCCTTTCCCTATTCAATGAACTTGGTCACCCTCCAACAGCCAATCCAGTCATCTATTGTGACAACCTCAGTGCTACCCACCTTAGTGCTAATCCAGTATTTCACTTTTGGATGAAACATATAGCCTTAGCCTATCATTTTGTCCGAGAAAATGTACAAAATGGAATGTTTCGAGTATCCTTTGTTTCTAACGATGATCAACTTATTGATATTCTAACCAAACCCCTACTTCATTCTAGGTTCGATTACTTACTGTCCAAGTTGCATCTCTCTTTCAGACCATACAACTTGCAGGAGGATATCAACAATAATAATTAGATTTATGTCTCACATCGGATAATATGAAGAAATATGCAATGACTTGGTAATATAAATAAAAGTCTTATGTGTTAGTATTTCTTGCACCAATAGTTAGTGGGTTTTGCTATAGCTAGCATTACGTCTAATATTCAAAATTTGTAATTAAGAATTACATTATACAATTTCTTTCCTTCTATATTTCTATAGGTAGTGGGAGAGATACCTTTTTTTGCCGCTTGTGAATTTATTCCCTAGACTTTTTTCCATCTCGAATCAAAAGGAAGCAAAGGTTAGGGAAGTGGGTGTGGGGCAAGGAGGGGGACGGTATTGGAACTTATCTTGGAGGAGACAACCGTTTTCGTGGGAAGCAAATCTTTTTGAGAATTTGATGGACCTCTTGGAGGATGTAGTTTTTACTACCAAAGAGGACAAGTGGGTGTGGTCGGTTGTGGATGATGGAATTTTTTCCGTAAAATCCGGGTATAACATTTTGGAAGCCATTTTCCTTGTGGAAGAGGGTGTTGGGGCTTTAAAGGAGGGGGTTTATTCTCTCTAATTTGGAAGAGTCCGGCTCCGTCTAAAGTAGTGGCCTTCTCTTGGTCTTTACTTCTTGATCGAATCCCCACTAGAGTTAATCTCGCCATTCGCCATATCTTGGCTCCGGATGAGTCTCCTCTTTGTGTTTTGTGTGGAAGGCGGCCGGAAACATCTACCCACCTATTCTTACATTGTGATGTTTCCTTCTTAATCTGGCGTCGTATTTTGAATTGGCTAGGGATTAACTTTATTACTCCTCATAACTTGTTTGCTCATTTTGTTTGTTGGAATGGTGAATGGAATCGAAGAGGCATAAGAAGGATTTTTGGTTGATTTGGCACACTACTATTTGGTCGATTTGGAAGGAAAGAAACGCAAGGATCTTCAATAACCAAAGGAAGGATGTGGAGGAAATTGTGGACGATATTAAAGCACTTTCTTGGGTTTGGATGTTGAGTAGGTTAAAGATAGCTTCTTTCCTCTTTTATGAGTGGACATGGAATCCACGAGAATGTCTAAACAGAAGATGAACGTGGCTTTCTTTTTGAATCTGCCTTTCTGTGTTGTTGTAGCTGGAGCGTTATTGTTGGTGCAGATCTATGGGAGGGATTTTGTAAATTTACTTTTTTGGAATTTGGTTTGTTTCCACCCTTCTTGTTTATATGTGCTTATTTTCTACTTGTTCCGTGCCACTGCTTTGTTTATAAGGTAGGCAGGAACCTGTTGTTTGGTTGTAACAGCTAGCTTTTAGAGCACTTCCTGTGCTTGGCTTTCTATATATTTATGCTGATTTAAAAAAAAAAAAAAAAAAGATATATATATATATTTTCAAAAAGCATTATCATACTAAAATATACTCAGCCACCATCTAACACAATATACTCAGCCACATGTGATCCTTATTATATGTTTCTTTGTGTTAGGTAATTCTGTTTCATCTTTATTTTTTCCTCCACCCACTATCTATTAATTTCTATTTAGGTAATTGCTTGTAATTATGGAGCAGGAGATGCAGGTGAGGTCTTGGAAGCTAGTGACTATGAGCTATTATTTGCAAATAATGAGAAATACATATAGAGAATGAAAGATACGTTGGTTTATGATTTTTACTCTAAAAATAGAAAACATAAAGCTATTGTTCTGAACCCATGGGGTTGCATTTATATAAGGAATCAAACTGGATTCTACCATTAGTGAGGAATCACACATGCACTCTAACTCAACAAGACAAAAAGGAGTGATAATGCTTGCAACTCTTCAATTGGATGGATCGATCCCACGCTCATTGTTGCCACACAAAACCAATTGTTTGTTACACATATATGCTAGGATTTTATTTATTTGTAGAATTCACATATATGCTATGCAAGGTTCTTCAAAAACAGGTCCGTTACCCAGGGACATATCCAGACTTTTGATACATGTGGGGCTAAATTTTCAAAGAAAATAATGCAAACTATATTAAAAATAAGAAATAACATTGTTTGATACAATACATTACAATGAAAAAACACGTTCAACACTTGCAGTTGCTACCGGCAAGAGCAAAACCAACTTCAAAAGTTAATAAACCATAACAAATGTGTTGCATTTATTTGTTTCCATAAGTTTTGCACAAAGATCCGAAAGCCGTTTCAACTTAGCAAATTTTGGGTCAAATCGAACATTTGTTACATAACTATTAAGTTGATGGTGTAACGCCAATTCCAACACATCTATTAAATGATTTTGATAAAACTCATACATCCTCAATAATTTGTTCACATTAAAAGCTGCAATTTGCAGGATTCAAACATGAAACACACTATAAAAGAGATAGTTTACTCATTTACCGACTTATTTTTTTTTGTGTTAAATCTAGTATTAAAAAAAAAAAAAGGAAAAGGCATGTGGGACTTTAGCCCCACATAACCCTTGTGTGTATCCGCCCATGCCGTTACCGCGAAAACAGCCGCGACATAAAGGTATAGGTGGTGGCCATAACCGTTTTTCTCCGTGTTAGTATAGTAAAAAAAATCATGGAAAGGAACGTGACAAAACGCTGTTACGCCGCACAAAATGCCGTTTCCGCTGTGAAAGCGGTAAGCAACAAATTTATGTCCTATTTGATTTTTTATTCTCTTGTTTCTTCTAAACTCGATAAAACCTGAATTAATTAGTAGTTAACTTGATTTTTAGAAGAACACATTCATTACAAAATTATGAGAAGAATTTCACTTGTGATGAGAAAAATATTCTACTACTTATATTCTATTTTCTAGCTAGCATAATTAACTGGAACTTTGTTATAGAGCATTGAAGGGTTGCCTTTGATGTCCAGTGTTAAAGAGGACATATGGTATTTTGTGGATTTTTTTTTTCAATGTGTTACTTCTTCTGAATTATTTTGCTAGATAATTTGATTGTTTATACAAGATTTAAACTTCAATAGATTTCTTTTAGGCTTTGCTGCATAAGGTTAAGCATATTCTTATTAATTTAGAATTCTTTGTATGCGTTTTTGTTATCCATTCATAGCTGCCACTATAACTAACACCAATGCTTATTCATGTACCTTCTGTTATTCATAACTAAGCAATGATTACAAAACTCAAAAGGAATAATGGTTAATAATTTCAGGAATCCCCATGAGTTGCATATGTTGTTGAAAGTCAAACTAATCCTAATTAACATTGCAATGACCTAATCATACTCTAAACCTAATTGTTAGGCGCCAAACTAGGATAACCGGTTGATCTTTAACCTTTGTTTCAAATTTAAAATAAAAATACTTTGGGTTAAAATAATCTACAACTATTTATGTTTGCTTATTATCATAAAAATTATTTTTTGTTTGTTTTGAAACTCTTACACTTGATTTCATTGCAATTATAAAATAAATAGATTTAGAAGAAGATACTTTAATTGACTTTTCATTTTGTGGCTAAAAATGATATTTTTAGCAATAAGGATTTTTTAAAAATAAAAAACAAACACAACAAAAATAAAAAATAATTTTTTTAGTTAAAAAATTAAACAAACGGGTGTCATAAAGCAATATATTAACTTCTCCATTTTTAATGTCCCGGGCGGTAGCACGGGTAAAAGACCTAGTTTGATTTTTTATTCTCTTGTTTATTCTAAACTCGATAAAACCTGAATTAATTAGTAGTTAACTTGATTTTTAGAAGAACACATTCATTACAAAATTATGAGAAGAATTTCACTTGTGACATTATGAAAAAACAATACGATATTAAGTTATTATACATTGTATAATAGTGTAACCAAGTTTATTAAGATTTGTGCAAGGTGATTATTTCACACCGCAACGACCACTCTATCAACAACGCAACATCATTGATAGCCTAAATCGCAAAAATTTTATCGCAGCCGCAACTTATACAACGACCGTTATTGAAAATCTTGATGCTATGTTGCTCCATAGAATAATCGACTGTGAGACTAACTTTTTATTTAATTAATATCAGCTTCAATATTAATAACTTACGTACAACTCCATTCCCATGATAGAGGATTATTCTTGTATGGTCACAAAACTAAATATAAATCTCTTAAGCACCCTCATAAAATATTAATTTTACATTTTATTCATTTAATTTTTTTAAAAATATTCAACAAATTAATTCAAAAATTTGTTTTTTTAAGTTTTCCTAAAACTTGTGATCATACTTTGTAATTATGGAAGACTTCCTTAATAATACAATCCTAGCTAGTCTTACCATTTATTGTCATATACTTAAAATTTTAATGCAAATCTTGCCAAACTTTCCATTATCTTAGTAATTGTTTTTGAAATGACCTACATATTCACCAAACCAATTTATATCCCTATTATCATTGTAATTAGAGTTAAGATTAGTTGATATATAGATGTAAAACGTAATTTATTTTTTTTTGACAGATGTAAATCTTATCACGTAACCGATCCATACAAACTGAACATGGCTGCCAATTTTTATCAACATCAAGAACAACAAATAAACAAATAAAAAGACAAGAAAATGAAATTTAAGATCATCAAATACACAAAAGCAAGTGTAGTTATTATTCATTAAGAAAGGAATACATTACAAGTACTCCAATTATTTATTAGAACTCATACTAAATAGACAAAGCACTATTTCCATTAGCATCAACAAATACAACAGAATAAGCATCAACTGCAGTCAAAAACAAACGTGATCCACCTTCTTCAGAATTGAACATTTGAAGTCCAATATAACCACAATCACCAGTTACATCCAAACAAAATCCAAGCCTATAAACATGACCAGATCCATGTTTCACTATTAAGAATTTGCCACTTATTGTTTCTATACCATGATAGTTTGTTGCACCACCAATACCAACACAACTTAGTTGAGTATTATGATCAAGAAACATCAACCATTTTGATGATTCAGCACAATCAGGCTTCTTAGTAAACTCAATCTCAAGATCGGTACCAGTCAAGATATTACCGGTGTTGTTTTCTGGGACGGTGAATTTAACTGGTAAACCTATCATAGCATTATTTTGTAGGACAGTTACTGGACATTCTAAATCACCAACTTTGTTTAAGGTTAGTCCTCCACTGTTAGGGTTTTCACTAGCTGGAAAAATGTAGTATTGGCTACCAGGGATAAGGGGGGTACCATGTATGTCTAAGACTTGTTTAGCAGCATTGTTTGGTGAAAGATTGGTGATAAAAGCAAATAGGAAGAAGGAAATGGTGAGGGATAAAATAGGATTCATGCTTTTCTTAATAAGTGTAAATATTGATTGTATTTTGGTCACTACTTCTGCCCTATATATATAGTGGGAAATAGGTAAACAAGACTTTCATCTTACACTATTTAATATATTTATTTATGCTTTTTTTTTTTGTTCCATTGAGTACCTCTTACCAATGAATAAATAAACAAGACTTTTGCCGCTTGATAAAATGACTATTACAAAAATTAGTTATTACTGGTAGACACACTTTTTACCATACCTCTCCCATACACCCCTTATGTGGCACCTATTTATTATTAAAAGAATTTGACTTATTCAACAAAATCATTCTCTCTCTCCTCAATCTGAGTTTCACCCAAAAAAAAAATATGCCTCAACTCTCTCCCTCCATGATCTCTTTCTCTCTGCAAATCTCTTTCACATATCTCTCTCGTGGATCTCTCTTTCTCTTATTTGTTCACGGTTCTGTTTATATTTGTGACGAAACATCAGACGACGGGGATTATGGTGTGATCAGAAGATGAAACGGAGGGGCGACGACAGTGGTGAGAACCGAAGATGAAACAGCGACGACGAAGGTTGTGATGAGATCTGAAGGTGAGACGGTGGGTGAAGTTGGTGGTGGTGAGTTTTGACAGTGATATGACGGACGAAGGTGGTGCTGGTGATGGCGACGACGAACAGGGATACGGCTGTAGAGTGTGGTGGTGGTGGAGAATAGATCGCGACAGGGTGTGGTGGTGGTGACGGATAGTGGAGAATAAATCGCGACAGGGATGGTGGGTGAGGATGAGTAGCGATAGTGGATGGTGGGCGACGGTGGTTCGTGAGAAAGAAGAAGGTGATGGGGTTGGAGAAACGTGAGTACAGAGAGGGTGGGAAGGAAGAGGGGAGAGCAGTGGGTGTGAATTTACAAAATTGCCCTTAATGTAATTAATAAAAAATGCTACATAGGAGGTGTATAAGGGGGTTTGCCACATAAGAATGTTTGTGTATCAGCACTCTACAAAAATAGTAGTGGAGTGTTATGTTGACACCCTTTTTTCATTACCTTTATTATACACCCATATAAAATTACATTTTAGTAATTTGATCCGATATGAAAGAGAGTGTTAGGTGGAGCGGTGAGGGCCACATGTTCACATGTCACATTTGTATGTGGTGGTAGGAAAGGTGTGTGCCACCTATAGTGGTCAATGTATCACTACTGTAATCACTAACTCTTATGCAAGGTAAACATTTCATTGACATGAGAATCCATCTTGCATCCAACATATTTTTAAACGGAGAATAGTCAGCGAGAAATGCTGGTGAAATTTTCTTATCTACACAATGGTAACCCAAATTCAAATTAAAGGGATGAACAAATTTATTTGAAGATAAAATTGAAATAAAATTGATTAAATTAAAACAATAAAACTAATTATTTGAAGAAAAAAAAACATCTGAGAAGAAAGATGCACCACTAAAGGTCTCTTTGTTTGCTTCATGGTTATTTAACTCACTTCTACATGAATGGATTTAAATATAAATAACTTTATATTTAACTGATCAAATTTAAATAAAATGAATTTTAGAAAATATATTCATTCAAAATCAATTTTTTTTATCATCGCATGGCTAATCATGCTCTAATACTTTAAATCATGCAATATTAAAATCCTTCAACTCAATAAACTAAGCCAAATGTGATCCTAATCCTTCAACTCACTAAATAACCTATGTTTCTTCTTTTGGGATTCTGTTTCATCTTTATTTTTTCCTCCACCCACTATCCATTAATTTCCATTTAGGTGATTACTCGTAATAATGGAGCAGGACTATGAGTTGTATTATTTGCAAAGAATGAGAAATATACAGAAAATCAAAGAAAAAGTTGCTTTATGATTTTCCTCTAAAAGTGGAAAACATGCAGATAATGTTCTGAACGCATGTGATATTGCATTTATATAATCAGGAATCAAAATGGATTCTACCATTTTTGAAGAATCAAACATGCACTCTAACACAAGACAAAAAGGACCGAAGGTTGTTTCTTACACATATATGTTATGCTGCTCCGTAGAATAATTGCGTGAAACACTAACTTTTTATTCAACTAACCTCAGTATTTTATTGCCATCCACCTAAATAATATTAATAACTTACGTACAATTCCATCCTCATCCTCATAAATAGAAGCCTATTCTTACCAATTTATTCTACTGCCATCTACATCTACCTAAAAAATAATACAAATCCGGCCAAGTTTCAGCATCATATATAGTATATTTTTTTTAAATGACCAATATTGTTAGTATTATTGACATGCTAAAAATAAATAAAATAATTCAGTATTATAGTGAAGTTGAGATCCAAGCTTTAACCTCCTTATCATTCCTTTTGTTAACCCTTACAGTGATGAAACTATATTTTTTTTTGTTATAACAAGGAGGGCCAAAGCTTGGAAAATGAGAACGAAACCGAAATTAACGAGGGATAGAAATCTCCATTACATTAGCAATCAACAAATGACTAAATTGAGACGGACAATACAGAAAGGAAACAGTTTCAGAACCCATGGAGCAACCATAATTAGATAACTCATTTGCCTATTGATTTGCTTCACCGTAAGAATGAAGCACCACAACCTCCCACTCCAGCTCTAATAAACAGAGAATCTTGTGGACTATAGACCTAGCACAAGGACTTCAACGCTCATTTGAGTTAAGGCCTTCTACCACACCCCAAAGCTCCGCCAAATAAGCACGGGTAGCACTTGGGTGACACATTGTGGTTGGTGATATTGGTGACGTTGATCAACCACAGTGTCACAAGTGTCTTTCTTCTCTCTCTCTTTCACAAATTTTTTTATCCTTTTATACGCTTGTGACATTGTGATTGGTCAATGTTACCTATGTATTATCCCTATACGACCATCCTCTTTACAGGAAACTTCCATTTTCAAAAGGAAGCAAGCAATTTATATCTCTATTAGTAACATGTTTTACTCATTTATTAGTATCATTTTAAACAAATCTTAGATAGTAATTCATGGCTGAGTGTTATTATTATTATTTCCAAATGACTAAATTATGAATACCAAAACCCACACCCCTTTTCCCTAAAAAAAAAAACAAAAAAAAACCCACACACTTTTCCTTAAAGCAAAAAAAAAAAAGAAAAAAAACCACGCCTTTTTTTAAAAATATTGGGGATTAAGTGGTTATCTCGTTATGGCTGGATTCGAACCCCAAATTCCCATTTATTTATTACGTATATTTAATACTCCCTCCGGTCCTTATTATAAGCAACAATTGACTTTTTAGGTTCATTGTATAAGTAATGTATCTAGTCTATATTTATAACGACGAACATTAATTATTCAATGAATCTAAAAAGTCAAATGTTGCTTATAATAAGGACCGGAGGGAGTATGTTATACTCCACTATAAGACTATTCATTATATTTCTCTCTAACCTAACACCTCAAAAGAAATTATTACAGAAATATTAGGTGCTTAAGTGGATCCCCTATGTTCACATAATCAATTTTACAGAAATATTTAATAAGCATCAGTTCTCTCTAACCTAGCACCTCAAAAGAAATTACTCCCTCCGTCCCTTAATAAGTGACCTAGTTGACCCAATTACGCATACCAATGCGTAATTTTGAGTTTAAATATCTTGAATAATATATTGGAAAAAATTATGAAAATTTGATATTTTGAAAATACTTATCGAGACGAATCTAACGACATCTTATATGATGTTATTTATCTTTGTATATTAGTTGAAAAATACGGTCAAAGTCAGTTAGGTCAAAATTAAAAAAATTCTAAATGGGTCACTTATTAAGGGACGGAGGGAGTATTAAATAAGCCCTACAAATAACTCTATATCATTATATTTCTAACAAAATTTATTCATTTTACTAAGATTTATTAAATGAGACCCATTAAAAATGAAGAGAGAGAGGTTGCTTCCATAGCCACCCTCCTCCATTAGCACTCATATGTTACACTCCACAATGGAGGTGCCTATTTAATGTGGTTCTAAATAGGTGAATCACATGGTCTTATATCTTCGAAAATGATGACTAACTTAACAGGTTTCTTTGTGGCTACCCTGGATGATCTTTTTTTTTTAGCAAAGGATACATTGACGAGATAATTTTTTTTTATTTTAAAGTTGACAACATAATTTATATTATCAGTAATATTACATTTTTAAATACTTTCGGAGTAGATGTTGTTAAACCATTTATTAGATGGTTATGAACATAGTTTTCGTCACGTAGATCGATAAGAACATCATATTTATATGGAACATCAAAACCTGAGGTATTCATTTCGATGATCCGACAAAACTACTTGATCTGTCAAAAGATATGACGTTGTCAAAATCCCGACTTAAATCTTAAAATTTAGGATTTTGCAACTTTCTCCATCTTCAACGATTCAAATCATAGTAGAATCTTAAAATAAGCAAAATTCATCGATTTTGATTGCAATTTTACGATTTTTTATAAACAAAGTCATTTATGACTATGACATGTACTAGTATTATTTTTTTATGTAAAATCCGTCGATTTTGATTGCGATTTTACAATTTCTTATAACAATTCTACAAAAGTAGTTGAGTAAAATCCTTCAATTTCGATTATGATTTTACGATTATCGATTTCGCTCTTCTCTTTCAACCTGAAGCAAAATCCCAATTTGGCAACCTACGACTAAACTTTGAAAAATACACTTTCAAAGTTCAAGGAGTAAAATTCTTGGGATTCATTATTATTCAAAGGGGAATTGAAGTAAATCCATATAAATGGATATCAATGCTAGAAATGTGTATCCCAGGTTGTATCACTATTCTATAAGCTCTTGAACAAATCATAATTGTTCCAATGGAGTACCCGTTAGTGTGATCAAGGTTTAAATGAGCTAAACATATTGTTGTCTTAACCTCCGGTATTAACCTGACCAACTCCAGACGCTAAACTAACTCCTATAAGATAGATAATATTATTTTTTTAACAAATTAAAATGAAATATAATCACCCCGCATAAACACTTCCAAAATAATAATCAAAACTCAAACAATAATCCTAAATAATAACTACCCCTCAATAACAAAAAATAAAAATAATAATAACTACACCTCTTGCTTCTCTATTTGTGGTGGCCATTGGTTAAGCAATTAAAACAAATAAGTTTTTAAAAAAAAGTAGTATAATCATTACTTGATCAAATGTAACATCTTACATTTTCAAGACAAAACTTCTACTTTTAAATTCTTTAACCATTGCCTTTATGACCCTGGTTAGCAACACCTATGATATATACTCTTATATTGTTGGTAAGTTCTAGTCATGAAACTACACATGCACACAAAAGTTAATACAAAATAATCGTATATTAATTATCATACCAGTACAATAGATTAGTAGTATTTTATTTTATTTTGTAAATGTAGTGAGGGCCCAGGCCCACATGGAGCTATACGTGGGTCCGTCCCTGGACACTAATAAATTAATTAGTCATATTTCATAGCCAGATTGCCATAAAATATGATAAGAGATTTCGGAAAAAAATATGATAAAATATTTTTTTTCTGTTTTTATATATTTTTCTTTCTTTTTAATCTCTCCTTAAGATTCCGTAAAAAAATATGATAAAATATTTTTTTTTCGTTTTTATATATTTTCTTCTTTCTTTTTAATCTCTCCGTAAATTGTGTAACAAATAACAAATCTTCACCACAAAAACAAAACATAACAAATCTTGTGTCTCCTAGTTTAACTTGGTCACTAAGAAACTCGTAAGAAAGAAACAAAACCTGCTTTGATGAAGAAACCCTAAACCACTCCTTATAAATACCACCCCATTAAAGAGTTTAAACAACACAGGAAATAATAGAATCGCAACCCAATTCATTCAAACGATTCAAAGTATTAGCGATGGGAATGGGAATTTGGGGATTGACACAACTGGCCTCAGTTGTGGCTATTATAATGTTTGTACGTGCCTTGTATGAGCAATTCTGCCCTTCTGATCTTCGTAGATTTGTTCGAAAATAAACGCACAAATTTGTAGACCTTATGTCCCCTCACAGCCAAATAAGTTTCTTTGAGTTATCTGGAGAGCCCCTCGAACAAAGTGAAACTTACACAGTCATCCAAACATATCTTGGTGCTAACTCGAGTGAAAGAGCCAAAGTTGTCGAAGATAGCCAAACTCCGGTTATCTTTGGCATAGACGACAACGAAGAGATCACCGATGATTTTAAAGGAGTCGAAATTTGGTGGTCTGCAAACAGCACAATTCCAACGGCACAAGAATTTTCAGGAAGACCTAATTCGGATGTGATAAGATACCTAACCCTAACCTTCGACAAAAGGCATGGTGATCTCATCACTACCTCGTACATCCAACATGTGTTAGAACAAGGAAAACCTATTGCACAGAAGAAGAGGCAGCTAAAGCTTTACACTAACAAACCAAGCGATGATTGGCTGGGATGTATAACAAATCAAAGTGGAGTCACACAACTTTTGAGCACCCTGCAAGGTTTGAAACACTTGCTATGGAACCGGAGAAGAAGGAAGAGATCATAAACGATCTTGTTAAATTCAAGAAAGGGAAAGAGTATTATGCTAAAGTTGGAAAGGCGTGGAAACGTGGTTATCTAGTTTATGGTCCACCAGGAACCGGAAAATCTACCATGATATCTGCTATTGCGAATTTCATGAACTATGACGTTTATGATCTTCAATTAACAATTGTCAAGGATAACTATGAGTTGAAAAGACTTTTGATTGAGACATCGAGTAAATCGATTATAGTTATTGACGATATTGATTGTTCTCTAGATTTCACTGGCCAAAGAATGAAGAAAAAGGAGAAAGGTCATAATGATGAGGAAAAAGACATTCTTTTTAAGAAAAGTGAAGAAGATGAAGACAAAGATGAAGAAGAAGAGATAAATAAAAGAAAGGTAACACATTCGGGTTTGTTGAATTTTATTGATGGAATTTGGTCAACATGTGGAGGAGAAAGGATCATAATTTCACAACTAATTTTGTGGACAAACTTGATCCTGCTCTTATAAGGAGGGGAAGGATGGATATGCACATTGAAATGTCCTATTGTAGCTATCAAGTGTTCAAGATGCTTGCAAAGAACTACTTAGATGTTGAGTCTCATGATGATTTGTTTCCAATTATTGAAAAGTTGTTGGGAGAGACTAATATGACACCTGCTGATGTTGCTGAGAATTTGATGCCAAAGACGATCATTGAAGATGTTGAGACTTGCGTGAAGAATTTGATTCAATCTCTTGAGATTTCAAAGAAAAAGGAAAAGGAGGATGCAAAGAAAAAGACTGAAAAAGCTCAACTGAAAGCAGATAAAGATAAACAACAATTGGCTCAAGAGGATGAAAAGGTAGAGGAGGCAACTGAAATATTTGAAGAAAAGGTGGAGGAGGCAAGTGAAAAATATGAGGAAGATTTTTTAATCATATAGATTAAGGAGAATATTGTCATGCATTTAGTTTGGATTTGTTTTAGTTTTTTAAATAATGCTTTGAAACTTTTTAATAAAATAAAAGTTATGAATTATGTTCATATTTGCTGCTTTGGCTCCTTTTGGGTGAGCATCACCTTAAAATACTGTCCCTAACTTAAATCAATATTTTCTTATTAGAGTAATTGCTTTGGTTATTCATGCCTGATTATTACTTTCTCCGTCTCTTTTTATAAGCACCGGTTTCCACTCACAAATATATGCTTACAAAAAGGGATAAATATGATGAAAGAAATAGATAATATATAGGTATCAATGTTGTTCTCCTATATATTTTGACATTTCTTGGTGTTAGAATTGGTTCTATCATGTATGCATTTTCATGACGGCTGGTTTGCTAAGGCAGATTGTGATGATGGTGCTTTTTAGAGACTGGAATATCATGTTTATTACGATGTCTCTTAATTGTTTCGTGAATTAGATAAATATAATGATTGATGTGAACTTAGTAACTCCAAATCTCACACAATCAAATTTAAATTTGTGGTGCAAGTATCAATAGCAACCAATAATCAAAGAATAAACAAGATAAAGATAATAGAGAAAAAAGAACAACATCAATTAGCATTTCGTTCCAACAATGACCGACGTTAGGGGAGATTGATTTCTTCAATCCACTATCAATGAGTTCTTTACAATAAGATACAAAAGAGTTGTAAAAAATTATCTTCAACAAGCTCTCCATAAAACTACCAGTAATTCATTCTATAGACAAATTTAAATTGACAACAGAAAATGTTTGATAGCGAGCGACGAGGTTGCGAATTTGTGTTCCTCATTCTGAATATGTATATCTTATACTTATAGATTACAGAGACAGTCGATGAGATAGCTAGATAAGAGCGCATGAACTATCTTCATTACCACTTAGGGTTTATGCTTTTTTTTTTTAAATACTGAATTTTTTTAGAATTGAAAAATGATTATTATTTTTATGTAAAAATGATTTTCTTAAAAAGGTAATGTGTTCTGGACTGGTCAGAAGGCCACTTCCACTATGACACATGGACCAAACGCCCACTAGGCTACGAAAGATGTCTGCAGTCAGTGTACACCACCTCACTAGAGCACGCTTTTGTGCATCAGTCGCCATACACATGTCCTTTAACTTCCTCCTAATCATGTGTCGCATCTTATGGAAGAGTTATTCTCACTCACGCCATTATAAGGGTGACTTAGATTCACCTTCAAAGTACGATTCACCTTTCGCACACGTTTTGCACACCCTTTCTCAATTCCAATAATGATTTGAGCGTTAGCGTGCTAACGTGACTGCAGACACCTTTCGTTTTACCGCGAAAACTCGTCGACACCGTACTATAGCACTTTCTGCGACTGCTGTCTACATCAGTCTCTTACCGGACAGATAAGAATGTTTTTGGAATTTGATTTAAAATTTGTTCAATATCCGTTGGGACATCATTGTATAAATATTTTTTTTTTTTTTTTTTCTTTCAAGTAAATATCTCATATTTTATAATGGCAAATTTATTGAATTTGATTCAGTTGATCATCATGAATCCGAATTGCTGTCTCGATATGACATGAATTAAAATGAATTTAATTTGCTATTAATCATCATGAATATGTATCTTTACCTTATTTGCAATTGTGATACTTTGACATTGATCAACAATAATATCACATGTCAAAGTATATTAACACTTCCTTCGAGAAAAAACGTAAATGAACACCATCAAAAATGTCATCAATAAACTTCATATCAGAATGTCAACATCGTTTCACTAATCCTATGATTATTTTAATAATAGATTCATCGTCAAAAAATTTATTCTCTTGAATGTGCGACATTGATTTAAGATAAAATACATCATTAGAACAGGATGAAATGAGAATTATTAGCTCAAAGGGAAAATACGTATTTGTTGCATTCATTTAAAAAATTATATCGGCTAAATATATTATTTGCCAATGATTATCCTTTGAGACATTGTCAATAATAATTATCTTTTGTATTAATAATCTTAGGTAACTATTTTATCTAATTTAGCAATCTGCACAAGAGATCTATATTCATCAGACAAAAGATATATTTTATCTAACTTATCTTGACTTATCAAGCTATCACGTTTAAATTAAAACAAGAAATCTCTATTCATGACGTTTAAATTACTCTTCTACAAGGTGTTTAATAAATTAAACTTGTGTCTAACATACCATATAATAATTTATATAAAGAAATATATTTAAGAATATAACGTTAGCGTCGGAGAAAAAGCGGATAGATGGGCACATGAGTGTCCGTCTGAACGCTGTTAAATATAAATAAAAAAATAGTAGTTGAAATATTTATGTATGTGAACTAAATTTTTAACCACGTATATAAGTTTATAAATATATCCCTTCATTCCTTATTTTCTTAAATTAATTTATAAGATTAAATAAGTGAATTTAAGAATATCAAATTTTTTGTGTACAATTGAGACAGTGAGATTTGGAATAAGGACCTCATGCATGCTACTCAATCCCCTCACCACTATATCAATCTTAGTGACTTAAATTTAAGAATCTCAACTGAATTTTGACCAATATCATTTTTTTTTTGTTTCTTTTACTATAAGTTAAAAGTATATTAATACCATTTTTTTTACCGATATACTTTCTAAATATTTTTCTACAATCAAATAGTCATAAGAAATATTTTTCTATTAATTCACACCCTTTAATTTTAATTTTTGTTATTTTGTTTGGTTAGGTTTATGTTCCTATATTTTTTCCTTTATTGTAATCTATTTTTAGCTTTAATAGAATTCAAAAAAAGAAAAAAAAAATTACTTAAAGTCAAAAAAAGTTATTCAAAAATTTTCACATAGTAAATGGAAATTTAGTTAATTATCAACATTTTGTAAATTTGTATAAATTAGTACACATCCCTCTTACATATCATTACAAGCTAATACCAACTTTAGTTTATTTGTCAAGAAAGTTAAGTTAAAATGGATTCTTTTTTCAAGGTAGTGTTGAAGCTAGTGGTGTTGCTTTTTGCCGTTGTGAGCACACTTGTTGGAGGAGTTCAAGGGAATGAAGTTATTCCAGAGACTGGGGGAGGAAATGTTTGTGTGCCATATATACCATGCCATAGGCCAGGCCCATGTTGCCCCCCTCCATCTCGGAAGGCTACAAATCCTTAAACTTTTGTAGCTTTTTTGTTAATGTTTGGAATAACATACTTGAGCTTGTGAAAGTTCTATTATGTTTTTAATAATACAATAATATGAATAAATGGGAGATTATAATTCAGAAGTTTACACTTTAGTTTTCATATGTTACTGTACTTTTACTACAAATATTATTTTCTTTCTAATGTTTGCGTTTTAAAGCATATACTCACCTATATACACAATAATTGAAATTGGAGGTCAAGTTCTACGATAAAAATCACATTTAAAAAATAATTGTTCCATGTCTTCATTCAAAACATAATTTGTCGAATAATTTTGATCGTTTAGAGCAATAATCCGCCGACTAAGCATATTATCCTTTGTCGGATCACAATTAAGAAGCAAACATCAAGCAAAAATATAAATTTTTATCGGAACCTCTTTTAACAATAAAATATGATTGTTAGCCGGATAGATGTTTTCTTCCACTTCAATCAAGTTGTTGTAAGAAATGTTGAATGTATAACATTTGGACGAATGCAACTTTCAAACCCTTGACCTGCCATACCAACCTACAAAACAACTGAATTTTACTGCTCAACACACTTCCCCACCAACTCCTCTTCCCAAGCAAACTACCTCATTCACGACTTCCATGCGTCACCATTAACTCCCCAACCTAAAGCATTCATATATTCTACAGTCTCCATTTTGTTCATCATTAAGTCATAAAGCCTACTATATAAACCTTCGTGGAGATTGTGATACTACTGTGCAACTGATGATAAACTTTTTATTTTATTGTTGAGTAGGGATATTGCACTTATTGATATAAGTGGTTTCTAGCTTATTCACTTAAGTGATTCTTGTTCTTTTAAAAGAAAACTCAAATGCAAGAGTGTAAGGTGAGAATGTCTCCTCTATTATATTATATACCTTTACTATGTTTTAAAATTGGAGCCTTGCCGAGCCTTACAAAACTGACTTGGTAGGTGAAAGTGTCTCCTCTTTATAAACTCATATGAAGACTCTTATTTGTCCGATATAGGATTTGAGTTTTTCGGAATACACCCCCCTCACGCCCAACACTCTTTTTGGGCTTGGTGCGTGGATTGGTAAATGACCCTTGAATTCGACAAGTTCTAATACCATGAAAGAATGGTTTTTCTTGATTGTTTCATTATGTTGTAATGTGTATATTTACAATGACAATTGCTCTTCTCTCATTTGATTTTGCTCATTCTCTTCCAACGTGAGTTAACTCACGCAGAAAAATACACCTACGTGAGTTAACTCACGTTGAAAATACAACAACATGAGTTAACTCAGTCTGAGCTTTTTTACGGGAATGAGCAAAACCAAATGGGAGAAGGTCAATTCTCTTATACAGAGACATTGTCTTGGGCACCAATTATCTTGGGCATCATGTATGTCTAATTTGGACCTCAATTATCTTTAACTAAAATACAATAGGGAATTACTTTTCCCACCCTATTGCATTTTCATGCGCCCTATTATTTTCGAAAAATACTCTTTGTTCGGATTTTAGAATCTGAAACATGTATGGTTTCTAAAATCCAAAAGTTAATAAGTTGTTGGAACCTGGAGCACCTTGGAAATGCTTGTGTAATTTCTGTAAAACTACGTTTTAGATTGTATAATCCGGAATCCTTTTAGCCATTTTGGATTATAGAATCCGAAACCCTTTTTGCTCGACCAATATCTTTAGAAATATTTTTAAATAAAAATGATTTATAGGAAAAAAAATTCTATAAATTAACGCTCTTCAATTTATATTTATCTAGAAATAAAAAAGTATATTATCACTATTTTTTTCAACCAGTATATCTTTAGAAATATTTTCATATAAAAAAAAAATAATAAGAAAGATTTTTCTATAAATTAAAACTCTTTAATTTATCTTTTCACCTTTTTTATTCTTTTTATTACAATTGATTTTGTTGGGTTAGCTTTCTGTCCATATATTTTTTTCCTTATTTTCATAAATATATCCCTCCATTCCCTGTTTTCATAAATTAATTACCATTGAGGCAATGAGGTTTGAAATAAGGACCTCATCCTTGCTACTCAATCCCCTCACCACTACATCAATCTTAGTGGCTTAACTTTAAGAATCTCGATTGAATTTTGACCAATATCTTTTTTTTTTTGGTTTCTTTTACCATAAGTTAAAAGTATAATAATACTATTTTTTTTACCAATATACTTTTGAACTATTTTTCTATAATAAAAGAGTGGTAAGAAATATTGTTCTATTAATGCACACCCTTTAATTTGTCATTTTTGTTATTTTGTTTGATTAGGTTTATGTTCCTATATTTTTTTCCTTTATTGTAATCTATTTTTTAGCTTTAATAGAATTCAAACAAAGAATAAAAAATTACTTACAGTCAAAAAATTATTCTAAAATTTGCACATTGAAAATGGAAATGAGTTAATTATAAACATTTTGTAAATTTGTATAAATAGGTACATAACCCTCTTATTTATCATTACAAGCTAATAACAACTTAGGTTTATTTGTCGAGAAAGTGAAGTTAAATGGATTCTTCTTTCAAGGTAGTGTTGAAGTTAGTGGTAATGCTTTTTGCCATTGTGAGCACACTTGTTGGAGGAATTCAAGGGAATGAAGTTGTTCAAGAGACTGGAGGAGGAAAGGCTTGTTTGCCATATTTGCCATGCTTTAGGCCAGGTCCATGTTGTCCCCCTCCGTCTGGGAAGGCTACAAATCCTTAAACTTTTGTAGCTTTTTTGTTACTTTTCGGAATAAGAAATGTGAGCTTGTGAAAGTTCTATTATGTTTTTAATAATACAATAATATGAATAGATGGAAGATTATAATTTCATATTTAAATCATGATGTTCTCCACCTAATAGATTAGTCGGTTCTCCTAATGAGCTTAAATTCTAACATTATTACCAATTTTATTTACTTAATGTGCGACTCGTCGACGTCAACAATGGCTTTCACTCTATCGATACTCAAGAGCGGACTTGTTTAAGGCTTGGTGTGGCTATTGCCTCGCCAACTCATCCCAAACCTTTTTCTTCTTCTTTATATACAAGTTAGTTTTTATACTATATGATAACATATACCTTTAATATGTGTTGAAATTGGGGCTTAACGCATCGTTAGAAAACCGACTTGTAAGGTGAGAGTGTCTCCTCTTATAAACTCTTATGAAGAGTCTTATCTATCCGATGTAGGACTTGAGTTTTTTTCAACACACCTCCCTCACACGCCCAACACTTTTTTGGCGTAGTGCATGGATAGATAGGTGACCCTTGAATTTGATAAGTTTTGATACCATGAAAGAATTGTTTTCCTTACCGTTTCATTATGCTTTAATGTCTATTTATACAATGACACTTTCTTCGGAACCAAGTATCTTGGGCATCATGTATGCCTACCTTGGGCCTTAATTATCTCTAACTAATATACAATAGAGATTACTTTTCCACCCTATTGCTTTCTTTCACGCCCTATTATTTTCCAAAAACACCCTTTATTCAAATTTTAGAATCCGAAGCCAGTTTGAATTCTAAAATCGAAAAAGTTCATAAACTGTTGAAACCTGTTGCACCTTGATGTTTGTATAATCTTTGTAAAACTACATTTCGGATTGTATAATCTGAAACCCTTTTAACCATTCCGGATTATAAAATCTGAAACTCTTTTTTCTCAACCAATATCTTTAGAAACATTTTTATGTAAAAATAATTAATAAGCAATATATTTCTATAAATCAACACTCTTTAATTTATCTTTATCTAGAAGTAAAAAGTATATTATCACTATTTTTTCTCTTTTTCAATAAATTAGCACTCCTTAATTTATCTCTATCTAGAAGTAAAAAGTATATTATCACTATTTTTTCTTGATCAACATATCTTTAGAAATATTTTCATATAAAAAATAATAAGAAATATTTTTCTATAAATTATCACTCTTTAATTTATCTTTTCACCTTTTTTATTTATTTTCTTGGGTTAGCTTTATGTCCATATATTTTTTCCCTTTATTTGTACCTGTTTTTTGACTTAAAAAGAGTCACACAAAGAATAAAAAATTAATTAAAGTTAAAAAAATATGATTCTAAGATTTGCATTTACGTAATTATCAACATTTTCAAATTTGTATAAATAGGTACACACATCACTAGTCTAGCATATCATAACAAGTTAATAACATCTTTGATTTTATTTGTCGAACAAGTTGAGTTGAAATGGAGGCTTCTTTGAAGATGGTGGTAATGCTTTTTGCTGTTTTGTGCACAATGTTTGGTGGTGTTCAAGGAAATGAAATTGTTCATGGAAATGTGAAAAAGGTTTGTATTCCATTTGGACCATGTCCTCCTCCTCCTATTCCAGCCATCTGCTGCTTCCGACGACCTCCTCCTGCAAAGGCTACAAATCCTTAACATTTTGTAGCTATATAGTTACTTATTCAATAATAAATGTGAGCTTGAGAATGGTCTATTATGTATTTCATAATATAATTATTTTAATAAATGATAAAACTATAATTTGATCTTCTATATTATAGTTTTCATATTTTGTTGAATTTTTACCACGAATATTAGAATTCATTCACGAGAATTAAGAATAATTTTCCAAAAACTAGTTGTTATATTGAAAAACCTCGATGTTTAACTGAATATTGTGACACAAAATTATTATAGGAAAGTTTTATTTAAGTTGTAATCAAGCCCGTTATCTTGATATTTACAATACTCATAGTTTTATTTAAGGTGTAATCAAACCCGTAAACGTTGCACCACTTCAACACTGCGTAGGTGAGGAAAGAGTCGATTCGGTGTCCTTGTTGCCGCCGGTCGAATTGAGTTTTTTCATAGTCACAGTTGCTGCATCCCGTGACTTGTTTCAAAACATTGTCTCGTCGTACTTACTTGGTGGTTCGAGTAGATGGTGGAAAATCCGGTGTTGCTAGATCTGCAACATCTGAGTTCGTTTGGTTTTTGTTTAAAGTCGTGTTATCTTCCTTAGAAGTGGCGGCAGAGACGGTTCCATGTTTCAATTGCAAAATGGCTGCGGTTCATTTTTGGCTTTGTTTTCCTAATTCTATTATAGATTTGCTGAGATCTCCAGGATTTCAAAGTTTCAGGAATGCGTCAGCCGTGCAAGGGAAGATGGGTATGTGGTTTTGTATCCTAGTCATCCTTCTATTTGACATAGGACGGTGTGGGTTCGAAAGAGTCGCTAATGCTTGTTGCCGTGCATGGAGTTGATGAATCTTGAATTGTTTCTATGTTGACAGACGATTCATACGCTAGTTTAATAATATCTGTCATTCACTTCGTTTGATTTGGACTGTGAGGCTCGAAATGGTCGTTTAGCTTGCTGCCATTGTTGTAGGGAGTTGATGGTACATGAATCGTGTCCGTGTTGACGGAGGGTTCAATCACCGCATCAAAGACCTTTAGTTAGTTTTAGGATTAATTAGAGGTTGATACACTTGTGTGTTGGTTTTAATTTTTGTATCACCCGTTTGAGGTCGACTTACACACTTGGGCGGTTTTACTGGGTTAGATCTATGTCCCCCCAGTTTTCTCTTGTATTTTTTTTACCTTTTTTAAATAATATATATGAGCACTAGGCACATGTTTAAAGTATAGTTGAGAAATCACATATTCTCTTTCTTGATGTCTTATGCTCTGACCTTATCAAAAACACAACAAAACAAAAAAAAACCAAGCCCATAACCTTGATAAAAAAAAAAAAACAAATAATTGAAGCCTTATTTTCTTTTTATTTATCATAGGTTTATGTTTGATTCAGAGATGATCATTTCGAAACTTTGAGATGGAAGACTAGACTTAACCAAATTAAGGACATGTTTCACTTTCTATTAAAGTCTTTATGTAATGTTTTTTAAGGATGTGCTTGGATGGAGGGTTTAGGAGGGGAGGTTTACTTTTCATTTTTAAATTATAGACACTATGAAATGTTTTATAAGAAGTTAACATATTAACATGATAAACAATCATATAATACATCAATCCATTGAATAATATTTACACGTTATGAGAGAGTTTAGGAGAGAGGGCGCACGACCTGCTGGCTTCCGGCAACCATCACGCCGGTCTCCTTCGCCGGTCACGCGTTCGAACGGGGGGGAAGGGCCATATGCCGGGGAGGCAGAAAAGGGTGGGACATATGGGGAATGGGTCTGGGTGAGAAATAGGAGAAGGAAATCATTGAGACCGGAACAGGACGGACGGAGCGGACAGCGTCGTTTCAACGGACATGGAGGTAAGGGGCACGTTCAGGAGAGGCGGTTTGATCAGTCTGGAAGGGTTTTTGATCGCTTCAGGTTTGACAGTAGACTGGGAGCATGTGCATCTTCTCCTATGGTTAGGGTTTTTTCTGGTTCTGTACGCGGACGCTCCCTGACTTCCAAGCAAGGGCGTCCGTTTTCTTGCTCGCGTGATGCATCAAACAGACACAAGTCTAGGTACTCTTCAGTTAAGATTCCAGCGCGCAGATTCTTTCCCTTGGGGTCTGTTCAGCAGCGTTCTCGTGGACACTCCAATGGTGTCTATAACTATGCAGATCAAGGAAGCAGGGACGATAATGGCAGCGGCAGCAATGTTAGTCATGACTCAGCTGTGTTTTACATTACGAATTTCCCGGATCGTCTTCTGTTTGTGGATTTGAAGAAAGTTTTGGAGGTGTGTGGTATTTTAGCGGATGTGTATCTTTCCCAGTTTCGTAATGTGCGTGGACAACGGTTTGGTTTTGCAAAATTTTTGAAGGTACGTGATGTTGACAAATTGAAAAAAGCACTCAATAATGTTTTCTTTTGGGATCTTAGATTGTTTGAAAACGTAGCTAAGTTTGATAGGTTTGTTGAGGGTGATGTAGAGAAGAGGCTTTAGGGAGAAAATAATAGGGGAAATAAGGAAGGAAAAAACCGAGGGAGTTGTTAGTTAGAGAGACTGAGAAAGGTGATAGTAGGAAATTGGTACTAGGAAAGGTGAAGGTGGCAGCCATTCGTAGTGAGTTAGAGAGGGAGAGCGTGATCAAAGTGGGGGATGTTGTTTGTGGTAGAAAGGTGGAGGGGATGGTGGTGAAGGAGAAACCAGAGGTGTTGAAGGAGGAAGGGAGGTCGAAAATGGTTGTTGGGGAAGGAAGTGAGTCTGTTTGTGGTATGTGTTGCATCTGAAGTGGTTAGAGAGTATTTACCTTATCATGATGATGTTGTTTGGGCTAACAAATGTCTTTTAGCCAAAGTTAAAGATGGTATTTGCTTCTCTGGTATACAACAATCTTTTTTAGATGCTGGTTTTTTGGATTTTAATTTAATTTCTCTGGGAGGGGATAATGTAGTGTTATCTCCGGGTCTGGATGGTGACGTCACGGAATTGTTTAGTTCAGCGGCTGCTTTCTTGGGTAATTTTTTATGTGATTGTCGTCCTTGGTCGAAAGACAGTAATGTTCAATATGAGAGGGGTGCTTGGATTAGATGCTATGGGGTACCTTTACATGCTTGGAATGATAATTTTTTCTTGGAATTGGCATCAACTAGAGGTCGTCTTCTCAAAATTGATGAGATTACTGTGAATAAAGGTAGACTGGAATATGCTCGTTTTTTGATAGCAACACCTGAATTGCAAGAACTGAATTTTTTTGCACATTTTGTGATTGATGGGAGGAAGTATCCTATACGATTTATTGAAGATTTGGAATTTGGCTTAGCAGTGGATGCTTGTTTATCTGAATTCGAAGATGACAATAAATCACAATGCTCAGTTCCCGAAGGTATACCACATGAAGAGCCTGTAATTGATGCTCTTGTTCATCATATTCATGAGGATATTGTTAAATATTCGAAGGAAGGTGATAGCGCAGCTGTACCAGCCATTTGTTCAAGCATTCAAGGTATGTCAGAGAATATTGTTAAGAAGGAAAATGCAGCTTCTTCCCATTCTATTCATGAGGCCGAGAACACAACATTGAAGAATGACGTTGAGGTGTTTAATGGCACTAAGAAATGCGCACCTATAAGACGTAAGGTGGCGCCGTCGTTGCTTGGTTTGAAAAAGTTAGCAAGACTCTCAGAATTAGACAGAAAGGAATTGATCAGGTCTTTGAAAAAAGATAAGAAATCTAAAAGACTATTTTTGAAAGGGAAGTCGTCTAAAACATCTTCCAATTTTTCTTCTAGCAAGACAAATAAAGTTTCCTTGTCAGCAGGATCAGGTAATTCTGGTAAGTCTAAAGATTGGGAGAATTGGGTTGTGCTTCATGGAAATGCGAAGGAAGTGGAGGAAGATATTATAGAGGTGGGAAAAAAGATTGGTATTCAGTGTAACAACAGTTTTCAGGCTCTTTCTCGAAGTGGAGTTCATGGAGGGTTGGAAGGTTGTGGACGGGGAGTTTGATTGTTTAGTGTGGAGGGAGCGGCTGGGGAGGTGTGTGAGGTGTTGATGCTTTTTTGATGAAGATTTTATCTATTAATATTAGGGGGCTTGGAGCTTCCGAAAAAAGGAGGGAGGTTAACAGATTAGTTGCCGAGAGGAAGCCGTCAATGTTATGTGTACAAGAATCGAAGGTGGAAGTGGTTGATGAGTACTTGTGTCGATCTATTTGGGGGCCTGATCCCATGGCCTTTTCTTTTAAACCTTCTGTTGGTGCGTCAGGTGGTATTATTACTGTGTGGGATCCTAGTGTTTTGGATGTTTGGTTGACGGTAAATATTGCAAATTGTTTAATGATCAAGGGGTCGTTTATTAAGAATCACGAAATGTTTTGTTTAGTTAATGTTTATGCTCCTTGCAATAATAGGGGGCGACAAATTTTGTGGGAAGCCATTTCTAATTTGTTCTTTGTCCATGGTGATGTGGCTTGGTGTGTGCTTGGTGATTTCAATGTTGTGCGTAATAGTGAAGAAAGGAGAGGCCGAGTTGAAAATATAGTGTCAACTGACTGTGATTTTTTCAATCAGTTTATTGACAGCAATTCTCTCATTGATTTACCTTTGTGTGGTCGTAATTTTACTTGGTATCGGGGAGATGGTGTTTCGATGAGTCGCCTAGACCGATTTCTTTTATCTGAATCATGGTCGACTTTATTTCCTAATTGTATTCAAGTTGCTCTTCCTAGAGGGTTGTCGGACCATTGTCCCATTCTGTTGACTATTGATGAGGAAAATTGGGGGCCTAAACCTCTTAGAATGCTCAAATGTTGGGCGGATATTCCAGGGTATGGTGAGTTTGTTAAAGAAAGTTGGCAGTCGTTTCAGGTTCAAGGTTGGAGTGGCTTCATTCTGAAGGAAAAACTTAAAAGATTAAAGGAAAGGTTGAGGAGTTGGCATTCGAATCATACTCTTAACATTAACAGTAAGATTCAAGGGGCTAAACAAAGAATGGCAACATTGGATGCTATAGGAGAGAATAGTCCTCTGAGTGATGAGGAAGTGAACGAAATTCATATGCTTTCGGCTGATATTATGGCTTTTTCGAAACTTCAAGCTAGTATGCATTGGCAGAAATCAAGAATTAATTGGTTGAAGGAAGGTGATGCAAATTCAAAGTTTTTTCATGGTATCATGTCATCCAGAAGAAGGTCGAACTCTATCATTTCTTTGTCAACCGAGGATGGTATTATTGAGGGTGTGGGGAATGTGCGTCATTTGATCTTTCAACACTTTCAAAATCATTTCAAGAGACGTCCACAACCGTGGCCAGATATGAGTGGTTTGGTTTTCAAATCGTTGTCAATGGCGGATGGGGCGGATCTCATCAAACCTTTCTTGTTGGAAGAAATTAAAGCAGCAGTATGGGATTGTGATAGTTTTAAATGTCCTGGACCAGATGGTATTAATTTGGGCTTTTTCAAAGACTTTTGGGACATTTTAAAGATTGATTTATTGAACTTTTTTGCGGAGTTTTACCATCATGGTAAGTTAACTAAAGGCCTTAATTCTTCTTTCATAGCTTTGATTCCAAAGGTTGAAAGTCCTCAAAGGGTAGCTGATTTTCGTCCTATAGCCTTGGTGAGTAGTGTTTATAAAATTTTGTCTAAAGTTTTGGCCAATCGGTTGAGAAAGGTGGTTGGTAGTGTGGTGTCGGCTTCTCAGTGTGCTTTTGTTAAGGGTAGACAGATTTTGGATGGTATTCTGATAGCAAATGAATTGGTAGATGATGCAAAACATAATGATAAAGAGCTACTTATGTTCAAAGTGGACTTTGAAAAAGGCGTACGATTTGGTGGATTGGAGGTACTTAGATGAAGTGATGGATAAAATGTTATTTCCGCGTCTGTGGTGCTCTTGGATTATGGAGTGCGTTACAACTGCTACAGCTTCAGTACTAGTGAATGGTTGCCCGACTGATGAGTTTCATTTTGAAAGAGGACTCCGTCAAGGGGATCCTCTATCTCCGTTTCTGTTTCTGCTAGCGGCTGAAGGCCTTAACGTGATGATGTCTGCGGTTGCCTCCAATGGATTGTTTACATCGTATTCAGTTGGGACGCAGATACTTGTGTCGGTGTCTCATTTGCAGTTTGCTGACGACACTTTATTGGTTGGTATTAAGTCTTGGGCTAATGTTAGAGCAATGAAGGCTGTTCTTTTATTATTTGAAGCTATATCAGGTCTAAAAGTTAATTTTCACAAAAGCATGTTGTTTGGTGTGAATATTACTGAGTCGTGGTTACATGAGGCAGCAGTGGTAATGCATTGTAGACATGGACGGTTACCTTTCATTTATTTAGGTTTGCCTATTGGTGGAGATCCTCGTAAACTTATCTTTTGGTACCCTTTGGTAGAGAGAATTCGTCGTCGGTTATCTAGGTGGAAGTCTAAAAATTTATCGTTGGGAGGTCAGTTGGTTTTACTAAAGTCCGTTCTGTCGTCCATTCCAGTTTATTTCCTTTCCTTCTTCTAAGCTCCCTCATGTATCATTTCTACCCTTGATTCTATTTTTCTTAATTTTTTTTGGGGTGGTGGTGAGGATTCTAGGAAAATTTCTTGGATTAAATGGGATAATATTTGTTTGAAAAAGGAGAATGGAGGTTTGGGTGTGAAAAGATTACGGGAGTTTAATTTGTCTTTATTAGGAAAGTGGGTGTGGAGGGTTTTGGAGGATAAGGAAAGTTTATGGAATGTGGTGTTGCGTGCTAAATACGGAGAGTTTGGGGGGAGGGTGCGGTTTTGTGAGGGTGTTGGATCGATTTGGTGGCGTCAGTTAAACCAAGTTAGAGCTGGTGTGGGGTTGGTTGAGTCTACGTGGTTGGTTGATAACATAGGCAGGAAGGTAGGTGATGGGAGTACTACTTTGTTTTGGGAGGACTCTTGGTTGTTAAATGTTCCTCTGTCAGTGGCTTTCTCTAGACTTTATGAATTGTCAGAAAATAAAGGAGTGATGGTGGGGGTGCTTGGAGGTGGAGACGGATATTATTTGCATGGGAGGAGGAGTTGGTGGCGGAGTGTGTGGAGCAGTTGATTAATTTTGTTTTTCAGGTTGACATAGCTGACAGATGGGTGTGGAGACTCCACTCATCACAAGTATACACGGTGCATTCTGCTTATTCTTACTTAACAGCGGTGGATACTAACATCACTGCAGATTTTGATCAATTTCTATGGCTTAAAGCGGTTCCCTTAAAAGTTAATATTTTTGTTTGGCGGCTTTTTCTGAATAGACTTGCTACAAAGGATAATCTTCGTAAGAGGAATATCCTTGAGGCAACCAATGTTTCTTGTGGTGCTTTATGTGGTAACGAGGAGGACATGGATCATTTGTTTTTCCAATGCAACTATTATGGTCGTTTATGGCTTATGATTTCGGATTGGTTAGGTTTTGTTACGGTTCTCAATGGCAATTTATATTCTCATGCTCATCAGTTTTGCGCTCTAGGTGGGTTCTCAAAGAATTCTATGCAAGCTTTTACTATCATTTGGATTTCGGTCTTATATACTATATGAAAAGACCGCAACAGGAGGATTTTCCAAAATCAAAGTGCTCTTTTGGAGTTTCTACTTGAAAGAGTCAAACTCCAAACATATTGGTGTTTGAAAGCTAATTTCATCTTGTTCGTTTTTTATTATTCGTATTGGAGAATTAATCCTTTACCTTGTTTACAGACTGTTTTGTAAAGTCTGTTTTTGGTTTCTGTTTCATGGCTTACATAGCCTTTTTGTATTGTATTTAACTTTATCAGATTTCTCAGGCAATTGTATTTAACTTTATCAGATTTCTCAGGCACATCTTGTGCTTGAGGGATTGATTTTATTATATTTCTATTAGTTTCTTCAAAAAAAATATAATACATCAATCACACTTAATTTATTTTAGAAAAACATGTTATATAGTCTGTAGTTTAAAAACGAAAAGTAAACTCTCCGCTCATTTCCCTTCCCAAACCCTCAATCCAAACACACCTTAAAAGATCGAAATGAAACAAGTATTAATCAATCAAAACAAGTCCTTCCAACACAAGTTGTACTGGAAATGACTTATTAAACATCTGAGATACATAATAAAAAGTCTGAAAACAACCAAAAGAGAAAACATATCGAGTTACAATAGTTAAATAAGGAATACGATTAAGCCTACAAAGATGATAATCAAAATCGAAAGTAACATATCTCGATTTTAACCACCAAAATAACGGAAGCTTAACATTTTCACTTAAAGCTTGCAGATGCTCCTCCTGATGTTGAAAAAATTGTTTATTTCTCTCTTTATGAATGACCCAAACCACGAAAAGCCAAATAATATTAAGTGTCAAACGAACATTTTTAGAATAACCCACGAACCCAACAAACTGAACGAGGTGATCCAATATTGAATTATGTACAAAGTGTATTTTTCGGCGTGCTGATCTTCAGTTAGAAAGTATAACTCAATGCTATCAAAACTTAGATATACATTTTCTTTTACTTGGTTGGGCTTTTGATTAGGCATTCTCTCGTGAGCCTTAAGCAAGTTCTCCCATCATGAGCTTAGGATGAGAAAGAAGAGGAGGGTTTACTTTTCTTTTTTAAATTACGAACTATATAAAATATATTTTTTTAAATAAATTTATAGTGTGATTGAAGTATTATATGATCGTTTATCATGTTATTATTTTACTTTCTTACAAAATATTTCATAGTGTGCGTAATTTAAAAACAAAAAGTAAGCTCTGTCCTTTCTTCCTCTCATAAACCCTCCATCCAAACATACAGTGTGTTTGAATGGAGGGTTTGGAAGGCGAAGGGAGGGGAGAATTTACTTTTCTTTTTTAAACTACGGACTATATAACACGTTTTTCTAAAATAAATTTAGTGTGATTGAAATATTATATGATTGTTTATCATGTTATTATTTTAATTTTTAAAAAATATCTCATAGTGTGCGTAATTTAACAACAAAAAGTAAATTCTTCCCTCCCAAACCTTCATCCAAACACAGGCAAATTCTTCAAGCAAGTCTCTATAAGTATGAATATTTTATTTAAGGCCGCCTTTGGATTCGATGGTTCACTGTCTACACCCATCTGTCTTAAGAAAAAACGATAACTTTTTTTTGAATGATTAACAAAAACGTTAACTAACACTATGCACTAATATTTCAAATAACTTCGTAATTATAAAATTTAAAACCTTTTTTGGGGGAAAATTTAATAATTCTAACACTTAAACGTACATCTCTAAAAAAAGATGACAACTAGGGTACCCATAGAAGAATGGTGGATAATTTACCCCAACCAATACACATTAGCCACATAAGCACATTTTTAAGTGGTATCCATGAACTATCTTGACCCCACCAACAAATTGCTCATTTTCATTGGTTGGTGGGTAAATTACCCACCATTCTTCAAAGGTAATCTAGAAAAAAAAAACCCTAAAAAAACACCTAAAAGTATATATAAATATGAAATAGTTGAATCATTTAAGAATTCATTTGAATTTTGCCTGATATCATATGTTTTGCTTATCTATAAGTAAAAAGATTATTACAGCTAGTTTTTTCTTGACCAATATCTTTAGAAATATTTTTATATAAAAAAATTAATAAGAAATATTTTTTCATAATAATTATATGAATAAAAGAGAAACTATAATTTCATCTTCTATATTATAGTTTTCATATTTTGTTGAACAATTATACGACGAATAATATTCATTTAGACGGCGGAAGAGGACCCTGAGAGCAGGTTTTGTATGCAACCTTATGTATTTTTTTTTTTTTTAGACTTTGATACTACCTCTATAAAAGGTGCATCATTCACAGCTGCCTTTGCTAACCAAAAATGCATAAAATGCATCCTCTTGTAGTGTCAGACAACCGTGGCGTCATCAGGAGCCACTATACTACTGATATCAAGTGTTGTTTCTTTAACGAGAGATAAAACAGATTCTTGGTCCCCTCCAAGATCACCTCTAGCTAACTACTACATCAGATGCATTAAATAATTGAATGCTAAAAGTGTTATCATGTGAAACCAGGCTGCGGGTAAGAGGAGTTACCAATTGTATAGTGCTGCTGTCGGAATGTCCTCTGAACACACATTATTTTCCTCATCATTAGACTGTGTCGTTGTTCCAATATCAATGGTTGCCTCAGCCTTAGTTGTTTGTTGAACCTGCTCAATCTGTTGTTGCGGCTAGGGGGAACAACTTTTGTTTCTGTGTGCACCTCACTACAACCGGTGATGTAACATGTTCTTGTGCGCTACCAAAAAGAAGATGCATCTTTGTTTTGGTAGCCCATTCCATAAAAACTCCACAGTTAAATGTGCTTGATTTGGAGTAGTCTTTGGATGGGTGACCTACTACGATGTTTCCGGTAAGCGTGCGAGTGAGGACAAAACACGCTGAAAAGATTCGTGTTGGTTTGTAGGGTCAGTCGGCAATGCTTAAAGTCGTAAGGGGTGTTCATAATGGTATCAGAGCATACATTTCCCTAGTACGGTATGGTTTGAGGACAAACCAAGCGGAAGTTGGTGGGCATGTAACACCCAAGGCTGACGAGGGCAGGGACTGGTTGCCGGTGCACAAGCCACGACAATGAGCGGCTCCTGACAGTTCTAGAGGAATCGAATCACATTAGAATGAGAGGATCCCGAGGCCGTGCAGGTATGGGACTGCATGGTTGAAGGAAGGTTTATAAGAATTGTTAGGGACTACCTATATCAAAAAGATGCTTCTTCTTTTCAGTAGCCCATTCCATAAGAACTCCACAGTTAAGCGTGCTTGACTTGAAATAGTACTAGGATGGGTGACCTACTGAGAAGTTTCCCGATAAGCGTGCGAGTGAGGACAAAACACGCTAAAAAGACTCGTGTTGGTTTGTAGGGTCAGTCGACAATTTAAATGAGATTGTCGCGTAATTTTTTGGAGATTATAGCTATTTGATTAGCATTGACTCGTTATTTTTTAGTCACGACTGAACTTTTAATTTTTCAATAGAAAGTGGAAAAAAGTTCAAATACCATAGAAAAATGGAAGGTATTAGCACTCTTTATGTTCGTAGTACTCTATGAGAACCTTTTGATTTTATTTAACTTTTTGTGCTTAAACTTGTTTGCTTTTAAAGGGATGAAAATATAATTGAACGATGAGTTAAAAAGAAAAAGAAAATTGATTTTAGTTGATTTAGAAGGACAAGTCATTTGTCTACGTACCTGTGAGGGATCAAAACCTCGTAGTTCGGTGTAAAAATTGAAGTTTGATTGGTTTTGTTTTTTTATGAGTTTTGAAAAAGGTTTTAAAGTGAAAAGACAAATGGCAAAATAAGCTTGTTTGTATTTTTTAATTTAAAAGAAGATAGACTCAAGGTATGATTAAATAAATTTAAAATAAGCTTTGATTTTTTTTTTACACTAATTAATTAAAAAGAAATGAAAAATAAAATAAACCTAATACGAAATAAAAACAAATTAAAATAAAACTAAAAGATGGAAAATAAAAGGTAAGATAAAACTAAAAGACTAATAAATAATAAAATAAAATAAAGTGAGAAGAGGGCATAAATGCAAGATCTTTGATCAAAAATTGGGGTATGAAAGAGATAGTAAAATCATTTATGAATTCAATCGAATTGTGACCAATATCATGTTTTTCTTTATCTATAAGTAAAAAGATTATTACAACTAGTTTTTTCTTGACCAATATCTTTAGAAATACTTTTACTTTAAAAATACATTAGAAATACTTTTATATAAAAAAATTAATAAGAAATATTTTTTCCCCTTTATTTGAACCAATTTTTTACTCAAAAAAGAGTTATACAAAGAATAAAAAGTAAATTAAAATTGAAAAAAAAAAAAAAAAAAAAAAACATGATTCTAAGATTTGCACGTAATAAATGGAAATAATTGTACTTAACAACATTTTCAAAATTGGATAAATAAGCACACCTCACTAGTCTAGCATATGATAACAAGTTAATAGCATCTTTGATTTTATTTGTCAAGAAAGTCGAGTTGAAATGGAAGCTTCTTTGAAGATGGTGGTAATGCTTTTTGCTCTTGTGAGCATAATGTATTTCATAATATAATTATATGAATAAATGAGAAATTATAATTTCATCTTCTATATTATAGTTTTTATATTTTGTTGAAATTTTATCACGAATATTATTTAAGTTATTAAGTATGCGTGTTTAGTTAAAAAAAAAAAAGTTTGTTAATGCAAATACTCATCTACATAGACACTACTAACACACACAGAGAATCAGAATCAATTGGACACACTATAACACACAATTTTGTTCCATTACCAACATAATTCTCCCTCATTCTCTTACTCTAAATCATTCATCAACTCTCTAATGCATGAGTGAATTGCTGGAATCATAAATCTGTAAAATAGTGTTAAGAGATATATTTGGTGTGGTTGTGCAATACACGTGAAGGAATTCATAGTATCGTGAAGAGGATTCGCCGGTCATTCCTTATTGCATCCAATAAAATTGGTGGGGGCGAATCGAACCTAAATGTTAGTGTGACAACCCCATGCGCTTTGAGTTTTACATTCATAACCATTAAACTTTCCAGATTTCAAGTGCAGCAACTTCTTTTCAACAATCAAGATATACAACAATATTTAGAATATATGTGCACATTTCATCTTCATCATTTTCTTGATCAAATTATTGGAGTAGATCCACAACACAAGTTTCAACGGAAAGGACATATGGGGTCATATTAACCATCCACCAAGAAGAACACGCAAAATAAATGTCTTCCTCTAGTTATGAAAGTATCATGATAATCAAACAAGTCCAAAATGTGGGCCCTACTTTTTCTTTTTGCTTAAGGTCTCGTTCTCCTTTTTCTTACCCTTTAATACATTAAAAAAAAGAAAAAGAAAATTGATTTTAGTTGATTTAGAAGGACAAGTCCTTTGTCTACGTACATGTGAGGGATCAAAACTTCGTAGTTCGGTGTAAAAATTGAAGTTTGATTGGTTTTGTTTTTTTTATGAGTTTTGAAAAAGGTTTTAAAGTGAAAAGACAAATGGCAAAATAAGCTTGTTTGTATTTTTTAATTTAAAAGAAGATAGACTCAAGGTATGATTAAATAAATTTAAAATAAGCTTTGATTTTTTTCGACACTAATTAATTAAAAAGAAATGAAAAATAAAATAAATCTAATACGAAATAAAAACAAATTAAAACAAAACTAAAAGATGGAAAATAAAAGGTAAGATAAAACTAAAAGACTAATAAATAATAAAATAAAATAAAGTGAGAAAAGGGAATAAATGCAAGATCTTTGGTCAAAAATTGGGGTATGACAGAGATAGTAAAATCATTTATGAATTCAATCGAATTGTGACCAATATCATGTTTTTCTTTATCTATAAGTAAAAAGATTCTTACAACTAGTTTTTTTTTTTTACCAATATCTTTAGAATTACTTTTACTTTAAAAATACATTAGAAATACTTTTATATAAAAAAATTAATAAGAAATATTTTTTCCCATTTATTTGAACCAATTTTTTATTAAAAAAAGAGTTATACAAAGAATAAAAAGTAAATTAAAATTTAAAAAAAAAACATGATTCTAAGATTTGCACGTAATAAATGGAAATAATTGTACTTATCAACATTTTCAAAATTGCATAAATAAGCACACCTCACTAGTCTAGCATATGATAACAAGTTAATAGCATCTTTGATTTTATTTGTCAAGAAAGTCGAGTTGAAATGGAAGCTTCTTTGAAGATGGTGGTAATGCTTTTTGCTCTTGTGAGCATAATGTATTTCATAATATAATTATATGAATAAATGAGAAATTATAATTTCATCTTCTATATTATAGTTTTTATATTTTGTTGAAATTTTATCACGAATATTATTGAAGTTATTAAGTATGCGTGTTTAGTTAAAAAAAAAGTTTGTTAATGCAAATACTCATCTACATAGACACTACTAACACACACAGAGAATCAGAATCAATTGGACACACTATAACACACAATTTTGTTCCATTACCAACATAATTCTCCCTCATTCTCTTACTCTAAATCATCCATCAACTCTCTAATGCATGAGTGAATTGCTGGAATCATAAATCTGTAAAATAGTGTTAAGAGATATATTTGGTGTGGTTGTGCAATACACGTGAAGGAATTCATAGTATCGTGAAGAGGATTCGTCGGTCATTCCTTATTGCATCCAATAAAATTGGTGGGGGCGAATCGAACCTAAATGTTAGTGTGACAACCCCATGCGCTTTGAGTTTTACATACATAACCATTAAACTTTTCAGGTTTCAAGTGCAGCAACTTCTTTTCAACAATCAAGATATACAACAATATTTAGAATATATGTGCACACTTCATCTTCATCATTTTCTTGATCAAATTATTGGAGTAGATCCACAACACAAGTTTCAACGGAAAGGACATATGGGGTCATATTAACCATCCACCAAGAAGAACAGGCACAATAAATGTCTTCCTCTAGTTATGAAAATATCATGATAATCAAACAAGTCCAAAATGTGGGCCCTACTTTTTCTTTTTGCTTAAGGTCTCGTTCTCCTTTTTCTTCCCCTTTAATACATTAAAAAAAGCAAGAAAAATCCATATAATCAACTCTTTTTTTTTTGTTTGATTATACATCAAATAATATATATTTTTTTAGAAATCATCAAATAATATTTAAAATTAAGATACTTTGTAGTGGGTGAGATTCTTTACGCCCCTTTGCATCACGCAAATAATAGAACTCCTTTTCCATTTTATTGTCAACTTCAAATATAGTTAAAATATAAAATAGTGATATTTGAACAACTCATTTTATACAATTTGTATGATAATTTTTTTTTGTCTTTTTTCATTGGTAAAAAACAATGGAGAGAGAAAAAGGAATAGAGAGAACAATAGTATAATGTAAGTATGTGAAAAAAATTATCAAAAGATTGTCACAAAATGGTTATACAAATATCATTTCTCTAAAATATATATGGAGTGTTTTTAAAATTGGATCGTCCCTCGTGGTGTTTGCAAATATAAACACTAGTGTTCTAATTTTTTTTGAATAAACTAGTGTTCTAATTATGTACCTCTCCTTAGAGGTATGCTGCCACTATATAAATACTACTATTGTTTTTTTAATGTGAAAATTTATGTCTAATCTTTTAACTCAATTTTCACACATGTTTCAACAATCCACCACTTGAATTTTAAAAATGGTTTTAGAAATAACGTCAAAGACGTTTTTATAAGATTGATAATAAAGAAAGATGTACGCCGTTAAATTATAGTACTAATTAAATTCTTTTTTTTTTTTGGTGGAATAAAAGAGATTTTTTTTTTGACAAGATGTGGAATTAAATAGATATATTTTTCTAATTGAGCAAATAAAATGTTTTTTTTTTTTCGTTTTTATATTTTCTTTCTTTTTAATCTGGCCTATAGTTTTCAATTTCAGCACGCCTACAAAATCAACAAATTGTATGTCTCCAAGATAACTTGGTCAAAAAGATAACTTGGTCACCAAGATACAAAATCTAAATCACTCCTTATAAAATCATACCATATAGGTTAAAGCAACACACACAAAAAAATAAAAAAAATAGGCACAATCGTTTCTAAGTATTAGAGATGGCAATGGGAATTGGGGAAATATTGTCACAATTAGGCTCAATTGCGGCTAGCCTTATGTTTGTTTATGCCATGTATGAGCAATTCTGCCCATCTGATCTTCGTAAGTTTGTTGAAAACTACAAACACAAATTTACAGATCTTATGTCCCCTTACATCCAAATAACTTTCAATGAATCATCGGGCGAGCGTCTCAAACAAAGCGAAACTTACACAATCATCCAAACATATCTTGGTGCGAACTCGAGTAAACGAGCCAAACGACTTGAAGCCGAAGTTGTGGAAGATAGCCAATCCCCGCTTGTCCTTAGCATGGACGACAACGAAGAGATCGAAGATGAGTTCAATGGAGTCAAAGTTTGGTGGTCTGCAAATAGCAAAGCTCCAAGAAGAAAAGCATCTTCAGGAAGATCTTTCGATGTGGTAAGATGCTTCACCCTAACTTTCCACAAAAGGCATCGCGATCTCATTACTTCCTCTTACATACAACATGTGTTGGAACAAGGAAAGGCTATTATATTTAAGAATAGGCGACTAAAGCTTTACACCAACAATGGTGGTTGTTGGTGGATGTCGGGGTGGAGTCACACAAATTTTGCACACCCTGCAAGGTTTGAAACACTTGCTATGGAACCGGAGAAGAAAGAAGAGATCATAAACGATCTTGTTAAATTCAAGAAAGGGAAAGAGTATTATGCTAAAGTTGGAAAGGCTTGGAAACGGGGTTATCTACTTTATGGTCCACCAGGAACTGGGAAATCTACCATGATATCGGCTATTGCAAATTTCATGAACTACGATGTATATGATCTAGAATTAACCACTGTCAAGGATAACAATGAGTTGAAAACACTTTTGATTGAGACGTCAAGCAAATCAGTTATCGTTATTGAAGATATTGATTGTTCTCTCGAGCTTACTGGTCAAAGGAAGAAGAAAAAGGAGAAAGATCATACTGATAAAAATGAGAATAAAGAGAAAACTGATAAGAAAAGTGAAGAAGAAGATGAAGATGATGACAACGATGATGAAGAAGAAGAAGAGAAAAGGAAAAGCAATGTAACTCTTTCGGGTTTGTTGAATTCTATTGATGGAATTTGGTCATCATGTGGAGGAGAACGGATCATAATTTTCACAACTAATTTTGTGGACAAACTTGATCCTGCTCTAATTAGGAGGGGAAGGATGGATAAACACATAGAAATGTCCTATTGTAGATATCAAGCGTTCAAGGTTCTTGCTAAGAACTACTTGGATGTTGAGTCTCATGGTGATTTGTTTCCAATTATTGAAAAGTTGTTGGGAGAGACTAATATGTCACCTGCTGATGTTGCCGAGAATTTGATGCCAAAGTCGACCACCGAAGATGCTGAGTCTTGCTTGAAGAATTTGATTCAATATCTTGAAATTGCAAAGGAAAAGGAAGAGGAGGAAGCAAAGAAAAACGGTGAGAAAGCTCAACTGGTGGCAGGGAAAGATAAACAAGAATTGGCTCAAAACTATAGGATGAATAGGTGGAGGAGGCAAGTGAAAAATATGAGGAACTTTTTTGGGTCATGTTAACCGGTGCCTCCGGGTATTAGTTAAGTAGCCAAAATTAGAAAGAAAAAGCAAAGTCAACATTAAAATCAACTTTTTTTCAAGTTTCAAAAAGTAAAATACATAATTTTCGAAAAAAAACATTTTCCGGGGGCACTGGGCACTACTTAACATTTTCCAAATTTTTTAATAAGGGAAATGTTAACTAGTGCCCCCAAGACACTCTTTAAACATTTTAAATGGTAAGTTTTTTTTTATGAAAAATTGTGTATTTAATGCATTGTAAATTGTAATAGTTATTTTTGAAAAAACAATTGCTAAATTTGGAATCCTTAAAGAATTCCCGGGAACATTAATTAATAAGACCCTTTTAATAAAAATTTGATTGGGGAGAATGCTGTCCTACATTAATTTAGATTGGATTGATTTCAGTTTTTTTTAGTTGGATTAATTTCAGTTTTCTTAGTAATGTTTTGAAACATTTTAATTAATAAAACTGTAGTTATGAACTATGTTCATGTGTGCTGCTTTTGAATTGACACATTTAAAGATAATGTTTAGGTTTGGCCTTTGGGCATGTTGAGGGAATTTTGTCTGAATTGTGTTGTTAATAGCTTTGGTTGTTCATGCTTGATTAATACCTCCTCCGTCTCTTACCAAGTTCCACACACAAAATTAATTATATATATGAATGCGTCGTTGTCTTATATTTTTTATATTATAGGTAGCGACATGATTATGTTGTGTTCGGTGTTTGTGTCGGATTCAATGCTTCATTGTTTGAATGTTGTCTTTGTATTAATAGTATCTCTTCTTCGTGTGAAATCAAAACAAGACATATGGGGTTTTTTTTAAAGTGCCAAAAAAAAAAAAATTGGCATGTGATGGATGGTTCTATTCTTGTGTTGTTTCTTTGTGTTAATTGGGTGGAGCATTGAGATCTATAGTATGTAATAAAATAAGATGTATGCATTTTCATGAGGGCTTCTTAGCTAAGGAAGAATGTGGTGATGGCTTCTACTCTAAATTGGGCATCCTATCAAATACACTTGTACTCGTCATAGTTTAATCGAAACAAAATTTTAAGGCTTATTTTTTTTACACAACCCAATTTGGAGCTTATTTTTTACTATTACACATCATATATAATGATGTAGAATAACATTTAATAACATTTAACGGAACACCGTTGTATTTGAATTTTTAAATTCTATTTTAAAAAAATAAAGGTAAAGTTACATTTTTAATCACTTAATTTAATTTCAGGTAATAGTTTGGTCCTTTATCTTTTTTTCATTTTAATTTGGTCCTTTTTATCCATTTTCATATGAATTTTTAAGCTTAAAATTAATGATTTTATTTTCTTATGGTCTTTCAGTCTTCAAATCTATGATCCTCGTTTATGTTTGGATAAGAATATTAGATTTGAAGCTTGAAAATGTATATGAAAATGGACAAAAATGACTAAATTGAAATGAAAAAAAGATAAAGGACCAAACTGTTACCTGAAATTAAGTTAAGGGACTAAAATTGTAATTTTGCCAAAAATAAATTTACTGAAGTTGTTACTAGGTTGAGTCACGACCATATCGCTCTCTTTAAGACATTCCATGGTACTGTCCAAAGTAATGCAAAGGAGACTATATAAAACAAGTTAAACTACAAGAACACGATTAACTACTACGCTGTAAAAACAACGTTCGAAAATTACACCTCCAATATGATACTAAGGCCACTCATATTTTAGTACTGAAACCAATCAATTATGGTGCTATGACCACTCTACTATGGTATTGTGACCACTCAAATATGATGTTACCACCATTCTAACTTTTAACAAATCCAAATACCAATATGAAATTTCAACCACTCAAATATGGTGGTATCACCATTCTAACATATAACTTTATCCAAGGGAAGGAAATATAAAAGAGATTATATATACTTTTATTTTAAGATCATTCTTAATTCTGAACAGGACATTATTCCAGAAAAGGGACTATGATCTTAAAAATATTCTTTATTCCGCAAGGACAAAAATTATTGAGGGACTATGCTCATAAAACCGTTCTTAATTCCAAGGGATATTATACCCCGAAAAAGGACTAGATGAAGAGAAGAAAGACTCGTTAACACAAGTCAAAGTGGAAGAGCGAAGAAAATGATTCAATGTTTCAGAATATTTTTCGGTGTATGGAATGAACTATGTGAGCTCTGAATTTATAGAGAAAATTCACAAATAGTATGTGTGCAAATTTGGGAACAAGTAATTCACATATTAGATCTAGTATAAAAATATCGCAAATTGAGTACAAAAGTATACTATTGAGTACAAAAATATATTTCATATAAATACCGAAATATATTATATTGAATACGAAAATATTTCAGATTGCGTTCTAAAATATTTTAGCAAAACTTGAGGACTAAAAAAGCACTTTCTAATAATGATTAAATTAATTATTTAAGTTAACATTTTCAAATAATAAAATATATATCAAAAAAATTTCGCTAGTGCTTACTTTGTTCACATAATTATGTACCCCTTTAGAGGTACACCCCTACTATATACTACTATTATGTGTGCACCATCCGATGTAGGACTTCCACTTTTTTTTAATTCACACAACACTAGTTCTACCAAATGTGAGAATTTGTGTCTAGTTTTTTAACTCAATTTTTACACATGTTCCAACAATCCCCACTTGGATTTTAAAATAGTTTCAGAAATAACGTCAAAGATGTTTTTATAAGATTGCTAATAAACAAAGGTGTCGTCTACAACTTGAACCTCTGCATAGCGAGTAAAATTTCAATTAACTAGAGTTGCTTGTGGCATTAAACTCGATCTTAGACACAGAACCTGCACGCAACCTTTTTCTGGTGTATTCTAAAAGCTTGTGCGTTTAGAGCAATGATATTTGGACATCCATTTAATGACAACTTTGGTGACAACTTTGTTTCTCTCTCTTCTTATTGGTCAAAAATAATAGAGAGAGAGAGAGAGAGAAAGAGAGAGAGAGAGAGAGAGAGAGAGAGGAAGAGAGAGAAAAAGAACACCATTTGAGTATGAGAGAAATAGTTGTCACAAGATAGTTGTACAAATATTATTTCTCGTGTGTTTATGGCCCTGCACGTTTATCCCAATTTGACGAACGTTCTAGGTATTCTGCCTCAAAATCCCATAGTAACCGGCCGGTGTTCCACATTCGTATAGGTGAGTTCAATAGTACTCTTGTAGCTTTGTACTACAATCCACATATGGTAATGATATCATTTAGAGTTTCTCTTATCTCATCCTCATTTGGCTACAGGAATCAGACTTTTCTAGATTTTATCATAGCATGTTCTATCACAACATGACTTGTTATTACCCATTGAACCTATATTTTTGTGATCTCCAGTCATATAGGCTGGGTAATTACCATCACTCGTGATCTTTAGGCATTAGTTTCATCCTATTGGATGTGTTTCAAACATTCTTTCTAGTTAATCATTTCGACAAAGGAATTGCTAATTTATCATCAGTACAAAATCCACTTTAACCGCTCCATTGAAGAGTAGCTATCGCTATAATTGTTCTTTGTTCGTGCCTTAATTATCGTCTCTTACCATTATAGTAACGATTCTCGATTTCACAATAGTCGTGTTACTATCACAATGAGTTAACACAACTTGCAATAGTTTTTTCCATAAGGGGATCTCAACTAGCAAGAATTTTACCAACTTGTTTCTTCATTAGTTTTCTCTAGTGATCTCATCTCAAATTTCATTATGTACTGAGTCAATATTGTATATTTCTTCTTTTCTAAGAAACAACTCCTCCAGTGATACTAAATGTGTAGCCATTGATCGCTTTGGATTTGTCTGAAAGGATGTTTGATAGCGATTTTCGCCAGTGTACGAAATCGTGCAAGTAGTAAAATTAAAACGGTAAGACCGAGTGTCGAACTCGAGGATCGCGTTATACTGTCGAATAATATTTGTGACTTAATTGAACAAAAAGGTACTGAATTTGTGTGATTGCAATAATGAAAATTAAGTAAAGTAAAATTGGATTGAACTATAATAATAAGATTGTCAGGGATGAGTTTCACCAGATGACTATCTTGAGTTAACAACTTGAATATGACCATTGAATAGACTTATCGTATCATTACCGAATTCTCTAATTTATTCTTGCCCTAATTCCTTAGTGAAAAAATCATTAATCCTAAAATAATCCCTAATTCCTTAGTGAATTTAAGATTAGAATTAAGCATGATTGAACAAGAATTCGTAATTGGTTTCAAGGGTTTGCATCTATTCCTAGATTACAAAGGCAATAATTTCTTATCTGAAAGCGTTTATAAATTCATTCAACTTCTGTTTCACAATATAAACCGTATATCAATTTAAAGGCGGCCAAGCAATAAAAGCATTAAGAATAGAGATAAGAAAAATGATTCAATAAACTTCTTCAATAATCAAAAGAAAATCATATAACAAAAGTTGTCATCTAGATACTCTCATCCCTAACAACATGAAAATTAGCTACTCATGATAAAGAAAATAAACAACAAAGAAAAGAGAATAAACCGGACAAATTTTCCGACAAGACCAACGTCACCCTGCATCGTCGTTCTCTATCCGGATCCCTTTAATTGTCGTTGCCTTCCTTTCCCATTGTCATGCGCTGCTTCTTCTCTCTGGTTCCCAAAAGTCCCTTGTATTTGTTGCAGCTGCCTCCTTTTTATATTCCAAAACAAGTGAAACCTAATTCCCCTCCTCCAATCACGTGCTCTCTTTCTTCATGTCAAGGTCACTTGTTGTGGTGGGACCACATGAATAAAATGAGTGCATTATAGCCTATCATGTGGTGCCACGTTGGAACTAATATGAGGAAGAGAAATCTTATGTGTGTATTTTAACATGCGGGGCGCACATCAAGCTGATTGAAATTTGTTCTGCACTTTTCTTATGGAAACAAGTTCAGCCCTTCTTTGGCTTATGCGTTGAACATGATCTTTGGTTTTTTTTTTTTCACTCCAACAACTCAATTTATTACCTAAAAATTAAGAGAACAAAAACTCCAAAAATTCATCTAGTTAGTGAAAATTAATAACAAAAATAATTAACACAACTAAATATTTTTAAAATCCTTTTTATCTCAGTTTGACTCCAAAACACACTTTGAATTGATTCAATTTAACTTAAAACTACTTAAAAATGACTCTAAAAATACTAACTATAGAGACATTATCACAACCCCAAACTTAATATGTTGCTTGTCCTCAAGTAACAAAATAGACAAAAGTTAGAAATTGCACAAATTTGAAAATGGCATACCTTTCCGAGAGGGTGCTCAGATCCTCATTCGTTCCACTTCCGGCGTTGACTAACTTACCAATTTTGCTCAAGCGGGGCAAACTTAGAGAAGATAGTTCATGCTTTCAACCACACTCTCCTTCCTATTCTCTTCCTCACCAATTCTCAAGCCAGTGGGGCTGGTCATGGCATTTGCCCGCTCAAATCAACATGTTAATGCATTTTGCTATGAACTTGAAGAAATTCTAAACAATCATTCAAAGTCATATAATCACACACACTTTAAAGGTCTTTCAAGGTTATAGCGTGGCTTAGGTTAAAGTGGGATATATTTGGAAAAGTAGGTTAATCAAAAGAATTGGAGTTAGATACACTACGGATCCCTAAACATTAAAGTACTACTCACTTTCAATCTCTTTGTCAAAACAACATGAGTACTAGTAGAAATGCTTCTTTTTTTTTTCATTTTTGAAGAGACCAATTTTTTTGATGCTTTGGCTCTTATTTATTTACTTTTTTTTTTTTTGTGCAGACCAATTTTTATTATTAAGTCTACCAATTTTCTTTCAGTTTTTTATTTTTTTACCAAGGTTCTACTAGCACTCACTCCAAATTTAAAATGTTGTTGGTTCCAACAGCAACCCCAAACTTAGTTTCAAACCAATACCAAGAAACAATGACTCTATCTAACTCCAAAGAAATTAAACAGATATAATATAGTGGGTTCAAAACTTGTGACATGGTTCGTCGCCAAAACAATAAATAAAATTTTGCATGAAGGCTCAAAAGGGTTAGCAAAGGATAATCATAATAATAAGGGTGGCTTGAAAAGGCTCAGAGTACCAAACAAATGCCTCGTGTGTATGAAAATACGACCAATAGTCTGTAGAGAACCAATGCAAGCTCTAGAAAAATAACATTTAAACATGGATACTCACATATGAAAGAATTATAGAAAAAAGTGAAAAATGTTTGGCTCAAATCTCACCGGTTATGCTATAGAAAAAGAGATGGTGATTCTGATGAATATCTTCTGCAGCAAGCCCCGTAGCCATTATGCTCTTGAAGTTTGTCGGTAAGCTAGCCTTCTGCCTTGGCGGTCAGAATAATTCTCTGAGACAAAAACAATTTTTTTTTTTTTTGAGATGGAAAGGTTAAAATATTCATGCAAACTCAACAATCAATGCTACGAGTGGCAACCAATAAGTGGTTATGTGATAATAATTTTTATTTGAGAACAATAAAAAAAAACATAAAGAGAAAAAAACATATAGAAAATTGCTTACTGACGTGGGTTGCCTCCCACTAAGCGCTTTTTTAATGTCATTAGCTTGACGCATCAACCACTGTTAAGGTGGCATATATCATACAAAGAACTCATCATCCTTCTTCTTCCTTTTGTTGGGTAAGAACTCCATGAACTTGAAAAATAGATGATGTTGTTTCCATATCCTTTTCAAGTGGACAACAATGAACAAGGCATAAATGGCATCTAGGACTTCATCTGTAACACCCCGTTTTCCCAATATCAAAACTTCTTTAAAAACATAACATTTATCAGAGTCAACATCAAACAACGGGATATCACATATAACGTAAATCCAACAGTTAAATAATAATTTAACCAATATCTTAAACATTATAAAAATATCATATTAGTCACGTAAGAGAATGAAGCATGTTATAGCATTAACCCCATCCCGTTACGTATCAGAGCGACCTAGACGACACAGTGAAGGCAAGGCCACTCACGACGGCAACTGCACACTAAGCACGATCACCTGCAAGTTACCCATACGAAGGGCAACATTTTCAAGCAGAAGGGGTGAGATTTCATAATAAAATAACATTAATCAGTGTAATCGTGAATCATAAATTAACATCATAATCATTCCATTATTAACTTTGCATAAATGCTAAACAGTTATCACATAATCATACATCCAATTATTATCAACGACATAACATAATCAATAAACACTTATCACTTAATCACGTATTCATTCATTATCAACAAGGCATCTTAATCATGACAATGTGACAATGCTCTTAGACTCCTTATATGCATGTGGTACCAATCGTCATCATAAGTATTAATATACTTTAATCGTGCGGAGGACAAAGCTCCTATAAAACGTGCGGAGGACAAAGCTCCTAATATTCGTGGTGAGGACTAAGCTCAATGAGATGCTATGCATGGACACATATGAACAAAACATCGTAATCAACTTATCAATATGCATCCAATAATTTGGAGCTAAACTTCATCATATACTTATGCACTTAGTTAAATAACGGAAGCAGCATAAACAGGTCACATAACAAGATGATATCATTATATCAATAGCACATAAATTGTATCATTATCAAATCTTCATATCTTGCATAAATGTACATTACATTAGCTCATGTTCAATTAATATTATCATGACTTAAACAACTCTACAGACTGCATTTAACGACATCACTAGGTCTCATTACTAGTTAGGGGTTCACTCTTGATCAACAAGTGCGACACAGATCGCACAAACACATAAACAAGTTCATTCTGGTTGTACTCGCGAGGCGAGAGTACTTACTCGCCATGGCGAGCACCACTCAACTCCCAAACTAAGGTTGTTCTGGGTTCCCTCTGATCCTACATTCATTCCTAATCAATACTAGGTATGTTCAGGCACTCAAGGCACTCAAGGTCCAACTAAAAAGGTCGAAACACGAAATCTAACATACACTCTGCCTTAGCTCGCTATGGCGAGTAAGGTGGCTCGCAGTGGCGAGCTGCATCACACAACTCGCGAGGCGAAGGGGATTGCTCGCCATGGCGAGTTGAACTAAACAACTCGCGAGGCGAAGGGAAGGGCTCGCGTGGCGAGCGATGAAGTTCATCACTCGCGAGGTGAGGCTCATCACTCGCCGTGGCGAGCGATGAACAGAAGCACGGGCAGACTAGGGTTTTTCTCAAAAATCCAACACACAACATGGTTCAAAGCCTAATTTTGATTTCATAATCCATCTTAAACATGTTCTAAGGTTAAAGGACGGTTTCTACATCAATCTAAACAAGTTTTACCGTTTGATCATCAATTTTTAAGGTTTTGACCTAATTCCAAAACTTTTCTAAATCAATCCTTACTTTGTCAATTAATCATCAAAATTACAACGATCAACGTTATTGAATTATTAGTCTCACCCTTACCTTGTTTGAAGAAAATCGCAGCACTCTTGGTCTCTTGGTCCTCTCTAAGCTTTTCTCTTTTTTCTCCAAAACAGTCGTTCGTACAATGTTTTTCTAAAACTAGGTCTAACCTTTATATACCTCTTCTTAATTACTTATCTTATCTCACTTTCTCCCCCAAAACTATCTAAAATATCAAAACAGCCCTCAACTAAATATTTTATATTATTTTCAAATCTTTATTTTATTTAACAATAAAATAATTCTCATATCCTTATCAAATCTTCCAAAACTCATAACTCATCACGTCATCGATCAAAACATCATAAATCATCAAAACATACCAAAATCATGCATATATTATATAATTATAATATAATCACCTAAACTCGATTAAATAAACGATTAAACGAAAGTGGGCGTTACAACTCTCCCCCACTTAAAAGATTTTCGTCCTCGAAAATTTACCTCAAGCAAACAACTCTGGATAAGACTCCAGCATCTTACTCTCAAGCTCCCACGTCAAGCTTTCACCAGTCGCTCCCGTCCAAACGACTCTCACGAGAGGTATCTCCTTGCCTCTCAACGTCTTCACTTTACGATCATCAATCCTCACCGGTAAAGTCTCTACCGTAAGGTTGTCTCTAACTTGCACATCGTCACTTTGGATTACATGAGATGGATCCGGAACATACTTTCGAAGTTGCGACACATGGAAAACGTTGTGCAAATTCGAAAGATGCGGCGGTAAACCCACTCGGTAAGCCACTGTTCCAACTCTTTCCAATATCTGATACGGACCAATGAACTTCGGGGTCAACTTATTTGACTTCAAAGCACGTCCTACACCAGTCATAGGAGTGACTCTCAAAAACTCGTGGTCTCCTTCTTGAAACTCAAAATCTTTTCTACGCTTATCATGATAACTCTTTTGTCGATTCTGCGACGCCTTCATTTTCTCTTGGATCATCCGAACTTTCTCAGTAGTTTGCTGAACAATCTCTGGTCCTAAGACCACTCTTTCACCCGACTCAAACCAGCACAACGGGGTTCTGCATCTCCGACCATATAAAGCCTCGAAAGGTGCCATTCCAATACTTGAATGATAACTATTATTGTATGTGAACTCGATCAACGGAAGATGACTATCCCAAGTTCCTCCTTGCTCAAGAACACAAATTCTCAACAAATCCTCTAGCGACTGAATTGTCCTCTCCGACTGACCATCTGTCTGCGGATGATACGCCGAACTCAACCTCAACTTCGAACCCAAAGCCTCTTGCAAACTTTTCCAAAATCTAGAAGTAAATCTTGGATCTCTATCTGACACAATGCTCGAAGGAACACCATGCAAGTTCACAATCTCCTTGATATAAATCTCTGCCAACTAGGCAACAGGGAAACTAATATTAATCGGTAGAAAATGAGCCGACTTCGTCAATCTATCCACAATAACCCAAATTGCGTCGTTCCCTCTAGGAGTATTCGGCAAACTCGTCACAAAATCCATGGATATACTATCCCATTTCCATTCTGGCACGTCTAAAGGCACCATCATCCCAGCAGGTTTCTGATGCTCAACTTTCGACTTCTGACAAACTAAACAGGAATACACAAACTGTGCCACATCTCGTTTCAAACCAGACCACCAAAAAATCTTCTTTAAATCATGATACATCTTCGTAGCTCCCGGATGAATACTCAAGCTACTTCTATGACTCTCTTCAAGAATCATCTTCTTAATCTCTCCATTGTCTGGGATACAAATTCTTCCTCGGAATCTCAACACACCTTGATCATCGATTTTAAAATCATTGTCTTCAGTCTGATCTCTAGCAACCAACAAGTCCTCAAACTTTACATCAACTTTCTGTGCTTCCTTGATATTTTTCAGAAACTCACTATCAATCTTCAGCATACCCAGTTTCACACTCTGAGGTGACCATTCGCAAACCAAACTCATATCTCTAAACTGTTCAAGCAATTCGAACTCTCTGACCATCATAGCGGACATATGCAATGTCTTCCTACTCAAGGCATCTGCGACAACATTAGCTTTACCTGGATGATAATTCAAACCAAAGTCATAATCTTTCAACAATTCAAGCCATCTTCGCTGTCTCATATTCAATTCCTTCTGATCGAACAAATACTTCAAACTCTTGTGATCACTAAACACCTCAAATCTCGAACCATACAAGTAATGTCTCCATATCTTCAATACAAAGACTACGGCCGCTAACTCGAGATCATGCGTAGGATAATTCTTCTCATGAATTCTCAACTGTCTTGAAGCATAAGCTACCACTTTACCTTCTTGCATAAGTACACCTCCTAAACCCAACTTGGACGCATCACAATACACCACAAAAGGTTCATCCGACTTCGGCAAAATCAAAACTGGAGCAGTCGTCAAACGCTTCTTCAATTCACTGAAACTGTTCTCACAATGGACGTCCCACACAAAAGTTTTACCTTTACAAGTCAACTGCGTTAGCGGAAGAGCTAACTTAGAAAACCCTTCAATAAACCTTCTATAGTAACCAGCTAAACCCAAGAAACTTCTAATCTCAGTAACGGACTTAGGAGTATCCCATTGCGATACAACTTCGACTTTAGACGGATCCACAGCAATACCATCTCCGGAAATAACATGGCCAAGGAAACTCACTTCTTTCAACCAAAATTCACACTTAGACAATTTAGCATAAAGCTTCTTCTCCTTCAACACTTGCAAAACAATCTTCAGATGCTCAGCATGTTCTTCTTCAGTCTTGGAGTAAATCAAAATATCGTCGATAAACATAACCACAAACCGATCCAAAAATGCATGGAAGATGCGATTCATATACTCCATAAACACTCCAGGTGCATTGGTAACACCAAAAGGCATAACTTTATATTCATAGTGACCATAACGCGTTCTGAAAGCTGTCTTCTGCATATCTTCATCCTTTACTTTAATCTGGTGATAACCCGACCTCAAATCAATCTTGCTAAAAACACGTGCACCCACTAACTGATCCATCAAATCATCAATTCTCGGAAGTGGATACCTATTCTTGATAGTTACCTTGTTCAACTGCCGATAATCAATACATAACCGCATACTACCATCTTTCTTCTTTACTAACAAAACCGGTGCTCCCCAAGGTGAAACACTTGGTCTAACAAACTTCTTCTCAAGCAAGTCCTCCAACTGTTTCTTCAACTCAGATAACTCGGAAGCAGACATACGATAAGGTGCCATCGAGACCGGCTTCGTTCCAGGAACAAGATCAATAGAAAACTCAACTTCTCTCTCTGGAGGCACATCAGGAATCTCATCTGGAAAAACTTCAGGAAAATCACACACCACCGGTAACCTATCAATCACTGCTTGATTCTCAAAAGATAACGTAGCCATTAACGAAAACATCAAGATACCGTCGCGTTCTAGTTGCTTCAGCTGCTTAGTAGATAAAAAACTCTGCACCACTTTCCTCTTCGACGGAAGAGAAATGCACTGACTTGCTAAAACAATTAATAAGAACGTGGTTGTACTCTAACCAGTTCATACCCAGAATCACATCCATACCGCTCAAAGGTAGACAAACTAAATCCATTTCGAAATCACGACCAAACATAGACAAAGGACATTTCAAACATACGAGAGAAGTAGTCACCGAACCCTTAGCTGGAGTTTCGACAACCATCTCTCCATTCATATCAGACAAATCAAGACCCAAAGCAGAAACACAATCGAAAGCAATAAAACAATGCGTAGCACCAGTATCAATAATAGCAACTAAAGGAGTATTATTAATATAGCAAGTACCTCTGATCAAACGATCCTCGTTCTCTGTCTGAGTACCAGTCAAAGCAAAGACTCTACCAGTAGTCGGTGCCCTCTTAGGCTGAGTACACTGTGAACTAATGTGACCCTCTCCATTGCAATTAAAGCACACAATGTCCGTACAATTGCAGTCAGCTACAACATGACCTTTCTTGCCACACCGGACACACTTCTTGATTTCCTCAGGGCAGACGTTGCTTTTGTGGCCTTTCCCACCACAATTGAAACACACAATCTCTGTAGCATCCTTCTTCTTAGGCCGCCTAACATCGACCATCTTCTGTTTCCCTTTATCAGCAGGGGCACTGTACAGCTTAGGACGACTCTGTTGTCCCTTGCCCTTCCTCTCATTCACTATCTTGTAGTGAGCCTTGGTATCCTCTTCATAGATCCTGCAGCTATTGACCAAATCCTGAAAAACTCTAAGCTGTTGGTATCCAATCGCCCTCTTGATGTCGGGCCTCAAACCATTCTCGAACTTGATGCATCTCGAGAACTCAGCATTCTCAGCAGTATAGTGCGGGTAGAACTTCGACAGCTCCACGAACTTGGCAGCATACTCTGTCACAGACATGTTTCCTTGCTTCAACTCAAGGAACTCGATCTCCTTCTTCCCGCGAACATCTTCTGGAAAGTATCTTCTCAGGAACTCTCTCCTGAAAACAGCCCAAGTCACAACAGCTCCCTCCTGCCCAAGGGTAGGCAGAAGAGCAACCCACCAGTCATCAGCTTCCTCGGCTAGCTGATGAGTACCAAACCGCACTTTCTGATCCTCAATGCACTGCATAACCCGGAAAATCCTCTCAATCTCCTTAAGCCACGTCTGGGCTCCATCAGGGTCATAACGTCCTTTGAAAGTCGGAGGGTTCTTCTTCATGAACGTCTCCAACATCCTAGCTTCAGCGTTCGCACCAGCATTTGCATTAGGTTGTTGTCCCACAGCTTGGGCAACAACTTGTAGAGCAGCAGCTAACGCAGCATCGTTTCTTCCGGCCATTCCTGATATTCTACAAAAGTAGCAATAACAACATAAGATAGTAATATAAATATTACTAAGACTCAACACGACTCTCTAATTGACCGGACGGACCGACCTGCTCTGATACCAATTGTAACACCCCGTTTTCCCAATAGCAAAACTTCTTTAAAAACATAATATTTATCAGAGTAAACATCAAACAACGGGATATCACATATAACGTAAATCCAACAGTTAAATAATAATTTAACCAATATCTTAAACATTATAAAAATATCATATTAATCACGTAAGAGAATGAAGCATGTTATAGCATTAACCCCATCCCGTTACGTATCAGAGCGACCTAGACGACACAGTGAAGGCAAGGTCACTCACGACGGCAACTGCACACTAAGCACGATCACCTGCAAGTTACCCATACGAAGGGCAACATTTTCAAGCAGAAGGGGTGAGATTTCATAATAAAATAACATTAATCAGTGTAATCGTGAATCATAAATTAACATCATAATCATTCCATTATTAACTTTGCATAAATGCTAAACAGTTATCACATAATCATACATCCAATTATTATCAACGACATAACATAATCAATAAACACTTATCACTTAATCACGTATTCATTCATTATCAACAAGGCATCTTAATCATGACAATGTGACAATGCTCTTAGACTCCTTATATGCATGTGGTACCAATCGTCATCATAAGTATTAATATACTTTAATCGTGCGGAGGACAAAGCTCCTATAAAACGTGCGGAGGACAAAGCTCCTAATATTCGTGGTGAGGACTAAGCTCAATGAGATGCTATGCATGGACACATATGAACAAAACATCGTAATCAACTTATCAATATGCATCCAATAATTTGGAGCTAAACTTCATCATATACTTATGCACTTAGTTAAATAACGGAAGCAGCATAAACAGGTCACATAACAAGATGATATCATTATATCAATAGCACATAAATTGTATCATTATCAAATCTTCATATCTTGCATAAATGTACATTACATTAGCTCATGTTCAATTAATATTATCATGACTTAAACAACTCTACAGACTGCATTTAACGACATCACTAGGTCTCATTACTAGTTAGGGGTTCACTCTTGATCAACAAGTGCGACACAGATCGCACAAACACATAAACAAGTTCATTCTGGTTGTACTCGCGAGGCGAGAGTACTTACTCGCCATGGCGAGCACCACTCAACTCCCAAACTAAGGTTGTTCTGGGTTCCCTCTGATCCTACATTCATTCCTAATCAATACTAGGTATGTTCAGGCACTCAAGGCACTCAAGGTCCAACTAAAAAGGTCGAAACACGAAATCTAACATACACTCTGCCTTGGCTCGCTATGGCGAGTAAGGTGGCTCGCAGTGGCGAGCTGCATCACACAACTCGCGAGGCGAAGGGGATTGCTCGCCATGGCGAGTTGAACTAAACAACTCGCGAGGCGAAGGGAAGGGCTCGCGTGGCGAGCGATGAAGTTCATCACTCGCGAGGCGAGGCTCATCACTCGCCGTGGCGAGCGATGAACAGAAGCACGGGCAGACTAGGGTTTTTCTCAAAAATCCAACACACAACATGGTTCAAAGCCTAATTTTGATTTCATAATCCATCTTAAACATGTTCTAAGGTTAAAGGACGGTTTCTACATCAATCTAAACAAGTTTTACCGTTTGATCATCAATTTTTAAGGTTTTGACCTAATTCCAAAACTTTTCTAAATCAATCCTTACTTTGTCAATTAATCATCAGAATTACAACGATCAACGTTATTGAATTATTAGTCTCACCCTTACCTTGTTTGAAGAAAATCGCAGCACTCTTGGTCTCTTGGTCCTCTCTAAGCTTTTCTCTTTTTTCTCCAAAACAGTCGTTCGTACAATGTTTTTCTAAAACTAGGTCTAACCTTTATATACCTCTTCTTAATTACTTATCTTATCTCACTTTCTCCCCCAAAACTATCTAAAATATCAAAACAGCACTCAACTAAATATTTTATATTATTTTTAAATCTTTATTTTATTTAACAATAAAATAATTCTCATATCCTTATCAAATCCTCCAAAACTCATAACTCATCACGTCATCGATCAAAACATCATAAATCATCAAAACATACCAAAATCATGCATATATTATATAATTATAATATAATCACCTAAACTCGATTAAATAAACGATTAAACGAAAGTGGGCGTTACATCATCAATCTCTTCCTTTTCCCCTGCCTTGTCGCTAAAATAAATTGGAGAAATGTTTTGTTGATGAATATTTGGTTGGGCATCTAAATCCCCCCAAAGTTGGGACTTTTGAGTATCCTTACCAACTATACCATCCTTAATGTTTATTGATTCTCCCTCATCTTCTTTCTTTCCCACAACACTGAACTTATCTCCAATCTTAAACTTCTCAAACTCAACCACTCGCTCAAATAACCTTTCACATTGACTCTCAAATATTTCGATTGAACCTTCATTATTATTCATGAATTCAATCAAAACGTCCTTGGAACGAAAGATCTTGTCATATGAATCTTTGTGAAGTATTTGAGTAGGTAGCATTTGCTTAAAATTAATCTTTTTCATGAAAAACTCATCTTCTTCTGCTTCCAAGACCAATAATTCTTCACCTTTTGATGGTAGGACATAATAATCAAAAGTGTCACTTATATGTCCTTCGCTACAAAAATCAAATCTATGAGGTAGAACCTGAAGGAGATCTTTTTCAAATGCATCTCTCATGATCTGCCCCTCAAGTATACGACATTGTGCAGAAAGAAGACAAGTCTCAGTTTCATCCAAAAGTTGTAAAAGAAGATAATCGTCGAATTCTTCCATACTATGTGGTGGTTAATTATCTCAACAAAGAAGAAAAAAATCACTAGAACTCGACATTAGAAAACTAAACAAATAAAAATAAAATAAAAACAAAAATTTTATTGCAGAGCAAAAAATAAAATTAAGCAAAAATAAAATTCAACAATGATATGGCAATCCCCGGCAGCGGCGCCAAAAATTTGATAGCGATTTTCGCAAGTGTACGAAATCGTGCAAGTAGTAAAATTAAAACGGTAAGACCAAGTGTCGAACTCGAGGATCGCGTTATACTGTCGAATAATATTTGTGACTTAATTGAACAAAAAGGTACTGAATTTGTGTGATTGTAATAATGAAAATTAAGTAAAGTAAAATTGGATTGAACTATAATAATAAGATTGTCAGGGATGAGTTTCACCAGATGACTATCTTGAGTTAACAACTTGAATATGACCATTGAATAGACTTATCGTATCACTACCGAATTCTCTAATTTATTCTTGCCCTAATTCCTTAGTGACAAAATCATTAATCCTAAAATAATCCCTAATTCCTTAGTGAATTTAAGATTAGAATTAAGCATGATTGAAATTTGTTCTGCACTTTTCTTATGGAAACAAGTTCAGCCCTTCTTTGGCTTATGCGTTGAACATGATCGTTGGTTTTTTTTTTTCACTCCAACAGCTCAATTTATTACCTAAAAATTAAGAGAACAAAAACTCCAAGAATTCATCCAGTTAGTGAAAATTAATAACAAAAATAATTAACACAACTAAATATTTTTAAAATCCTTTTTATCTCAGTTTGACTCCAAAACACACTTTGAATTGATTCAATTTAACTTAAAACTACTTAAAAGTGACTCTAAAAATACTAACTATAGAGACATTATCAATGTTCCATCTTGTATAATTGTACCATTCAAGTACAATAGGATACATTTCATAATATAAGCATATAGTCATAGTCTTTTTAAGGCACCTCATGACTCTTTCAATAGCATGTAATGCTTCAGAGACAATTTTTATTTATAATTTCACTACTCTTCTGAATTAATAAATTGATGTCCTTTACTCAAAAAACAATTAATATGCTCTCTCAATCTAAAATAATTGTACAAATTGGAGATACAAATTAATTAAACAGTTTTTATTTTATTGTTTAATTAATATATACTCTCTCACAGTATAAAATAATTGTACACCATTAAATTATATTAATTAAATTTTTTATTTTATTTTTGGTGGAGTTAAATAGATATATTTGCCTAATTGAGTATACAAATAAAATATATTTTTTTCGTTTTTATATTTTCTTTTTAATCTGGCTGCTAGTTTCCAATTTCAACACGCCCACAAAATCAACAAATCGTATGTCTCCTAGATAACTTGGTCGCCAAGATACAAAACCTAAATCACTACTCCTTATAAAATCATACCATATAGGTTAAACCAACACCCACAAAAAAAAACATAAGAATAGGCACAATAGTTTCTAAGTATTAGAGATGGCAATGGGAATTGGGGAAATATTGTCACAATTAGGCTCAATTGCCGCTAGCCTAATGTTTCTTTATGCCATGTATGAGCAATTCTGCCCATCTGATCTTCATAAGTTTGTTGAAAAGCACATGAACAAATTTACAGACCTTATGTCCCCTTAACGTCCAAATAACTTTTTATGAATCATCGGACGAGCGTCTCAAACAAAGCGAAACTTACACAATTATCCAAACATATCTTGGTGCTAACTCGAGTCAAAGAGCCAAGAGACTTAAAGCCGAAGTTGTGGAAGATAGCCAATCACCGCTTGTCCTTAGCATGGACGACAAAGAAGAGATTGAGGATGAGTTCAATGGAGTCAAAGTTTGGTGGTCTTCAAACAGCAAAGCTCCAACAAGAAAAGCATCTTCAGGAAGACCTAATTTCGATGTGGTAAGATACTTAACCCTAACTTTCCACAAAAGGCATCGCGATCTCATTACTTCCTCTTACATACAACATGTGTTGGACCAAGGAAAGGCTGTTATATTTAAGAATAGGCGACTAAAGCTTTACACCAACAATAGCGGTTGTTGGTGGATGTCGGGGTGGAGTCACACAAATTTTGCGCACCCTGCAAGGTTTGAAACACTTGCTATGGAACCGGAGAAGAAAGAAGAGATCATAAACGATCTTGTTAAATTCAAGAAAGGGAAAGAGTATTATGCTAAAGTTGGAAAGGCTTGGAAACGCGGTTATCTACTCTATGGTCCACCAGGAACTGGGAAATCTACCATGATATCTGCTATTGCAAATTTCATGAACTACGATGTATATGATCTTGAATTAACAACTGTCAAGGATAACAATGAGTTGAAAACACTTTTGATTGAGACGTCGAGCAAATCAGTTATCGTTATTGAAGATATTGATTGTTCTCTTGAGCTTACCGGTCAAAGGAAGAAGAAAAAGGAGAAAGATCGTAATGATAAAAATGAGAATAAAGAGAAAACTGATAAGAAAAGTGAAGAAGAAGATGAAGATGACGACGACGATGATGAAGAAGAAGAAGAGAAAAGGAAAAGCAATGTAACTCTTTCGGGTTTGTTGAATTCTATTGATGGAATTTGGTCATCATGTGGAGGAGAACGGATCATAATTTTCACAACTAATTTTGTGGACAAACTTGATCCTGCTCTAATTAGGAGGGGAAGGATGGATAAACACATAGAAATGTCCTATTGTAGATATCAAGCATTCAAGGTTCTTGCTAAGAACTACTTGGATGTTGAGTCTCATGGTGATTTGTTTCCAATTATTGAAAAGTTGTTGGGAGAGACTAATATGTCACCAGCTGATGTTGCCGAGAATTTGATGCCAAAGTCGACCACCGAAGATGTTGAGGCTTGCTTGAAGAATTTGATTCAATATCTTGAAATTGCAAAGGAAAAGGAAGAGGAGGAAGCAAAGAAAAAGGGTGAGAAAGCTCAACTGGTGGCAGGGAAAGATAAACAAGAATTGGCTCAAGACTGTAGGATGAATAGGTGGAGGAGGCAAGTGAAAAATATGAGGAATTTTTTTGGGTCATGTTAACCGGTGCCTCCGGGTATTAGTTAAGTAGCCAAAGTTAGAAAGAAAAAGCAAAGTCAACATTAAAATCAACATTTTTTCAAGTTTCAAAAAGTAAAATACATAATTTTCGGAAAAAAAAAAAAAAAAAAAACATTTTCTTTTATAATTCCTTAATCAGTGCCCCGGGGGCACTACTTAACATTTTCCAAACATTTTAAATGTTAACTAGTGCCCCCGAGACACTCTTTAAACATTTTAAATGGTAAGTTTTTTGATGAAAAATTGTGTATTTAATGCATTGTAAATTGTAATAGTTATTTTTGAAAAAATAATTGCTAAATTTGAAATCCTTAAAGAATTCCCCGTGAACATTAGTTAATAAGACCCTTTTAATAAAAATTTGATTGGGGAGAATGCTGTCATACATTAATTTAGATTGGATTGATTTCAGTTTTTTTTTAGTTGGATTAATTTCAGTTTTCTTAGTAATGTTTTGAAACATTTTAATTAATAAAACTGTAGTTATGAACTATGTTCATGTGTGCTGCTTTTGAATTGACACATTTAAAGATAATGTTTAGGTTTGGCCTTTGGGCATGTTGAGGGAATTTTGTCTGAATTGTGTTGTTAATAGCTTTGGTTGTTCATGCTTGATTAATACCTCCTCCGTCTCTTACCAAGTTCCACACACAAAATTAATTATATATATATGAATGCCTCGTTGTCTTATATTTTTTATATTATAGGTAGCGACATGATTATGTCGTGTTTGGTGTTTGTGTCGGATTCAATGCTTCATTGTTTGAATGTTGTCTTTGTATTAATAGTATCTCTTCTTCGTGTGAAATCAAAACAAGACATATGGGGTTTTTTTTAAAGTGCCAAAAAAAAAAAAAAAATTGGCATTTGATGGATGGTTCTATTCTTGTGTTGTTTCTTTGTGTTAATTGGGTGGAGCATTGAGATCTATAGTATGTAATAAAATAAGATGTATGCATTTTCATGAGGGCTTCTTAGCTAAGGAAGAATGTGGTGATGGCTTCTATTCTACTTGCATGCATGCATTTAATTGCTTTTAGAGCTCAGTGTTATCTAAACTTTGATGTACTTTTTATTTCATCTAGATATAGCACCTGATTGGGCATCCTATCAAATACACTTGTATTCATCATATTTTAATTGAAACAATATTTTAAGGCTTATTTTTTTTACACAACCCAATTTAGAGCTTATTTTTTACTATTACACATCATATATAATGATGTAGAATAACATTTAATAACATTTAACGGAACACCGTTCTATTTGAATTTTTAAATTCTATTTTTAAAAAATAAAAGCAAAGTTACACTTTTAGTCACTTAAACTTAATTTCAGGTAACCGTTTGGTCCTATATATTTTTTCATTTCAATTTGGTCCTTTTTGTCCATTTTCATATGAATTTTTAAGCTTAAAATTCATGATTTAATTTTCTTATGGTCTTTCAGTCTTCAAATCTATGATCCTCGTTTATGTTTGGATAATAATATTAGATTTGAAGCTTGAAAATGTATTAAAAATGGACAAAAAGGACTAAATTGAAATGAAAAAACAGATAAAGGACCAAACTGTTACCTGAAATTAAGTTAAGGGACTAAAATTGTAATTTTGCCAAAAATAAATCTACTGAAGTTGTTACTAGGTTGAGTCACTATCATGTCGCTCTCTTTAAGACATTCCATGGTACTGTCCAAAGTAATGCAAAGGAGACTATATAAAAACAAGTTAAACTACAACAGCACGATTAACTACTATGTTGTAAAAAAAACGTTCGAAAATTACACCTCCAATATGATACTAAGGCCACTCATATTTTAGTACTGAAACCAATCAATTATGGTACTATGACCACTCTACTATGGTATTGTGACCACTCAAATATGATGTTACCACCATTCTAACTTTTAACATCTCCAAATATCAATATGAAATTTCAACCACTCAAATATGGTGTTATCACCATTCTAACATATAACTTTATCCAAGGGAAGGAAATATAAAATGGATTATATATACTTTTATTTTAAGATCATTCTTAATTCTGAAAAGGACATTATTCCAGAAAAGGGATTATGATCTTAAAAATATTCTTTATTCCGAAAGGACAAAGATTATTGAGGGACTATGCTCATAAAACCGTTCTTAATTCCAAGGGATATTATACCCCGAAAAAGGACTAGATGAAGAGAAGAAAGACTCGTTAACACAAGTCAAAGTGGAAGAGCGAAGAAAAAGATTCGATGTTTCAGATATTTTTCGGTGTATGGAATGAACTATGTGAGCTCTCTATTTATAGAGAAAATTCACAAATAGTATGTGTGCAACTTTGGGAACAAGTAATTCACATATTAGATCTAGTATAAAAATATTGCAAATTGAGTACAAAAATATACTATTGAGTACAAAAATATATTTCATATAAATACCAAAATATATTATATTGAATACGAAAATATTTCAGATTGCGTTCTAAAATATTTTAGCAAAACTTGAGGACTAAGAAAACACTTTCTAATAATGATTAAATTAATTCTAGTGCTTACTTTGTTCACATAATTATGTACCCCTTTAGAGATACACCCCTACTATATACTATTATGTGTGAACCATCCGATGTAGGACTACCACTTTTTTTTAATTCACACAACACTAATTCTACCAAATGTGAGAATTTGTGTCTAGTTTTTTAACTCAATTTTTACACATGTTCCAACAATCCCCACTTGGATTTTAAAATAGTTTCAGAAATAACGTCAAAGAAGTTTTTATAAGATTGCTAATAAACAAAGGTGTCGCCTACAACTTGAACCTCTGCATAACGAGTAAAATTTCAATTAACTAGAGTTGCTTGTGGCATTAAACTCAATCTTAGACACAGAACCAGCACGCAATGATATTTGGACATCCATTTAATGACAACTTTGGTGACAATTTTGTTTCTCTCTTTTCTTATTGGTCAAAAATAATAGAGAGAGAGAGAGAGAGAGAGAGAGAGAGAGAGAGAAAGGAAGAGAGAGAAAAAGAACACCATTTGAGTATGAGAGAAATAGTTGTCACAAGATAGTTGTACAAATATTATTTCTCGTGTGTTTATGGCCCTGCACATTTATCCCAATTTGACGAACGTTCTAGGTATTCTGCCTCAAAATTCCATAGTAACCGGCCTCTATTCCACATTCGTATAGGTGAGTTCATTAGTACTCTTGTAGCTTTGTACTACTATCCACATATGGTAATAATATCATTTAGAGTTTCTCTTATCTCATCCTCATTTGGCTACAGGAATAAGACTTTTCTAGATTTTGTCATAGCATGTTCTATCACAACATGACTTGTTATTACCCATTGAACCTATCTTTTTGTGATCTCCAGTCATATAGGCTGGGTAATTACCATCACTCGTGTTATCTTTAGGCATTAGTTTCATCCTATTGGATGTGTTTTAGACATTCTTTCTAGCTAATCATTTCGACAAAGGAATTGCTGATTTATCATCAGTACGTACAAAATCTATTTTAACCGCTCCATTGAAGAGTAGCTAGCGCTATAATTGTTCTTTGTTCGTGCCTTAATTATCGTCTCTTACCATTGTAGTAACGATTCTCGATTTCACAATAGTCGTGTTACTATCACAATGAGTTAACAAATCTTGCAATAGTTTTTTCCATAAGGGGATCTTAACTAGCAAGAATTTTATCAACTTGTTTCTTCATTAGTTTTCTCTAGTGATCTCATCTCAGATTTCATTATGGACTGAGTCAATATTGTCACAATTAGGCTCAATTGCGGCTAGCCTAATGTTTTTGTTTATGCCATGTATGAGCAATTCTGCCCATCTGATCTTCATAAGTTTGTTGAAAAGCACATGAACAAATTTACAGACCTTATGTCCCCTTACGTCGAAATAACTTTTTATGAATCATCGGGCGAGCGTCTCAAACAAAGCGAAACTTACACAATTATCCAAACATATCTTGGTGCTAACTCGAGTCAAAGAGCCAAGAGACTTAAAGCCGAAGTTGTGGAAGATAGCCAATCACCGCTTGTCCTTAGCATGGACGACAAAGAAGAGATTGAGGATGAGTTCAATGGAGTCAAAGTTTGGTGGTCTTCAAACAGCAAAGCTCCAACAAGAAAAGCATCTTCAGGAAGACCTAATTTCGATGTGGTAAGATACTTAACCCTAACTTTCCACAAAAGGCATCGCGATCTCATTACTTCCTCTTACATACAACATGTGTTGGAACAAGGAAAGGCTATTATATTTAAGAATAGGCGACTAAAGCTTTACACCAACAATAGCGGTTGTTGGTGGATGTCAGGGTGGAGTCACACAAATTTTGCACACCCTGCAAGGTTTGAAACACTTGCTATGGAACCGGAGAAGAAAGAAGAGATCATAAACGATCTTGTTAAATTCAAGAAAGGGAAAGAGTATTATGCTAAAGTTGGAAAGGCTTGGAAACGGGGTTATCTACTCTATGGTCCACCAGGAACTGGGAAATCTACCATGATATCTGCTATTGCAAATTTCATGAACTACGACGTGTATGATCTTGAATTAACAACTGTCAAGGATAACAATGAGTTAAAAAGACTTTTGATTGAGACGTCGAGCAAATCAGTTATCGTTATTGAAGATATTGATTGTTCTCTCGAGCTTACCGGTCAGAGGAAGAAGAAAAAGGAGAAAGATCGTAATGATAAGAATGAGAAAAAAGATAAAACTGATAAGAAAAGTGAAGAAGAAGAAGAAGAAGATGATGATGACGACGATGATGATGAAGAAGAAGAGAAAAGGAAAAGCAAGGTAACTCTTTCGGGTTTGTTGAATTCTATTGATGGAATTTGGTCATCATGTGGAGGAGAACGGATCATAATTTTCACAACTAATTTTGTGGACAAACTTGATCCTGCTCTAATTAGGAGGGGAAGGATGGATAAACACATAGAAATGTCCTATTGTAGCTATCAAGCGTTCAAGGTTCTTGCTAAGAACTACTTGGATGTTGAGTCTCATGGTGATTTGTTTCCAATTATTGAAAAGTTGTTGGGAGAGACTAATATGTCACCAGCTGATGTTGCCGAGAATTTGATGCCAAAGTCGACCACCGAAGATGTTGAGGCTTGCTTGAAGAATTTGATTCAATATCTTGAAATTGCAAAGGAAAAGGAAGAGGAGGAAGCAAAGAAAAAGGGTGAGAAAGCTCAACTGGTGGCAGGGAAAGATAAACAAGAATTGGCTCTAGACTAGAGTTGAATGAGGAGAATGGTGTCATACATTAATTTAGATTGGATTGATTTCAGTTTTTTTTTTTTTGTTTTTTTTTATTAGATGGATTAATTTCAGTTTTCTTAATAGTGTTTTGAAACCTTTTAATAAAGCCATAGTTATGAATTAGGTTCATGTTTGCTGCTGGTATGTTGAGGGAATTTAGTCTGAATTCTCTTGTTAATAGCTTTGGTTATTCATGCTTGATTATTACTTCCTCCGTCTCTTTTTATAAATAATAGTTTCCACTCATAAAATGAATATATATATATATATATATAGACACACACACACGAATGTTGTTGTCCTATATTTTTATAATATAGGTATCGATATGATTATGTCGTGTTAGGTATTTGTGTCTGATTCAATGCTTCATCAGTTTTGATTGTTGTTTTTATATTAACAGTTTCTCTCCTTCATGTGTACCAGTTCTGAATTAAACTTGTATAAAAACCAAACTCTAAAAATACAAACAAAACCACAGGCCAAAACAGTCGTCACGGTTAATTGTACACCTGCATTAGTCAAGCTATCCATTTTACCACCATCATCTGCAAAATGGTAATAAGTAAGAATAACTTGCGTTATATTCAATTCGTTGTGCAGTGCAGTAGATTATCACTCTAGAAGTAAGCCCTAATTATTGTCTGTTTATAATCACCCTGGAAATAAATTGATAGTAGGTTATCAATTATAGTGTGTAGTAGATAATCACTCTAGAAGTAAGCCCTAATTATAGTGTGTTTAACCTTTGGTTTAACTTGATAAATGAAATCACAATCAGACATGACAGTTGGAAAATGAAAATTAGGAATCAAGCATGCAAAACATTTAGGGCTTGTGCTTCGAAATCAGAAATGCAAAATACAATTGAGTAACAAGCTAAATACAGCAAGAAGAAGAGAGCAGTGGCTATCTCAAGTGGTTGAGAAACAGCATACATGAGAAGGTAGTATTAGACTATTATGTGCATATCTCGATATTGAGGATATCAATCATTCTAATTTGATTAGTCATGATTGTAAAACGACAACACACTCTATCTCGATCTAGTGCAGAGGCCGAATACTATTATGTTGTTATAGATATTACTCACGGATTATGGCCATGGGGATTTTTTGTGTTATGTACTGGAATGGTAGTATCCAATGCAACTAGTTATATTATTTTGCTAAGGAAAACTGTAGTAATGGGTCTAAACTATTTCCTGTTCAACTATAGTGCTCTTCGGTTATAAAGTAGAACACAATCTATCTAAACTTTGATGTACTTTCTTTCACAAGTTTTAGGATTTTTTCACACACCCTATTAGATATCATATTCAAATAATAATGTAAGTTATTCTAAAAAAGAAAAAGCTAGTGATAAGAAAAAAGATGATACTATGGATAGCATTGGAATTACTTTCTTTCATTCCATCGCCATGTTTTTCATTGGTTTTGTCCTCTCAAAGATTGGGTTGTTTGAATTCTTTATCTTCCTTTTTTAGCTACTTCATCCAGCTCTGTTTAATTTATAAGACTGATTAAAAAAAAATCAAAATTTATAGGTACTAATTTGAAAATTTTCAAAATATGAGGACCGATTTGCAAAATTTTAAAAAACGTAAAGTACCTTCGAAGTTTCAACTAAACACCAACGGATCAACCCAAGTGGGTTCACCCAAACACATATTTGAGGTAAGACTTAGTGAGGAGGTTTATATAACTTTTATAAAAGGTAAACTACCTCTTTTCATCTTATGAAGAAGGGTAAATAGAACATATTGTGTTTTGGGAGTGGCTTTATATGAATAGCACCAAACATGATTTCTCCATTTTCATCTATATTAATGACTAAAGGGTTGTTATTGTTTTTGACCAATACAATACAACTTTGAGTCTTTGAGGCTTTGTTTGTGATGAGTGTTCACTAAGCTAGGTTTGGATGGCATTGTAAGGTTCATTTCTCATCAGACATTCAAAGGTTGTTATGAGCTAGATTTTGTTGTCTTGCCAATTGAAATGTTTCATTTGATAAGGCATCATAATCTAACTAAAAACTAATAATCTCTTAAAACATCTTGTCTTTCATTATTATTCTATGAGTATTTATTATTCCTATAAGGGTTAATTAAGTTTTTGGTCCCCATAAATATCTGCAGTTTTGTTTTTAGTCCTTATAAAAATAAATCACACTTTGTAGTCCCTACAAAATTTTCTGTTAGTGTTTTTAGTCCCTGTTAAATTAAAATTTGTTTAATTATGCTTAAATTTCTAAATTTTTGAAATATTTTTTCCATACATGTTAAGAACATTATAATAATCTCTTTTATAAAAAAAATAGAATTTTTTAACATGTAATGAATTAAATATAATTTTTTTAAAACGCCAAAAATTCAAGATAAAACTAACGAAAATTTAGACCTAAAAATAAAATTTTGAGCTAATTTATTTTTGCGGAACTTTTTATAATATTTTAAACAAGTATGTAAAAAATCATTAAAAAATTTAAAATTTTAAGCATAATTAAACAAATTTTAATTTAACAGGGACTAAAAACATTAATGGAAAATTTTGTAGGGACTAAAAAGTGTGATTTATTTTTAAATGGACTAAAAACAAAACTGCAGATATTTATAGGGACCAAAAACTTAATTAACCCTTCCAATAATAATTTTGTTTCACAGCGTTTAGTTAAACATTGAGGTTTTTCAATATAACACCTGGTTCTTGGAATATTTTTAAATTAATACTCGTCAATGAATACTAGTACAATTATTATACAAATTTGAAAATTACCAAGAGCAAAAAACATTACCACCATCTTCAACATCATTTTCAAAGAAGCTTCCATTTCTACTCGACTTTCTTGACAAATAAAATCAAAGATGCTATTAACTTATTGGAAGAAGAAACTCAGGAAATTCGTGAGTTGTCTGTCAAATTGCATTCTTTGTCTCGTGTGCATACTAGTATGAATTGGCAGAAGGCGAGGATGAATTGGGTTAGAGAAGGTAATGCAAATTCTAAATTCTTTCATAATATGATGTCCAATAGACAGCGTCGAAATTATCTTCACTTGATTCATGTTGATGGAGTTCTTGTCGAAGGGGTTCAGAACATTCGTGCGGCTGCCCTTAATCATTTTTCCACTCATTTCCGCGCTTTAGAGGGTACTCGACCTGGAATTCAAGGTTTAAATTTTCGGAAGTTGTCTTATGCTCAATCAGGTAGTTTAATTCGTCCTTTTTCTCTTGATGAAGTTAAACAGGCGGTGTGGGATTGTGAGAGCTTCAAAAGTCCCGGGCCGGATGGTATTAATCTTGGTTTTATTAAAGATTTTTGGAATGAGTTGAAAGATGATTTTATGAAATTTCTTCTCGATTTTCATCGTAATGGGAAGTTGACGAAGGGTGTTAACTCCACTTTTATTGCTCTAATTCCGAAGGTGGCTAGTCCACAGAAGCTTGGTGATTTTCGACCTATTTCTCTTGTTGGTTGTATGTATAAAGTGTTGGCAAAGGTTCTTGCAAATCGACTACGGTCTATTTTGAGTTATGTGGTGTCTGATAATCAATCCGCTTTTGTGAGAGGCAAACAAATTCTTGATGGCATTCTTATTGCAAATGAGGTAGTCGATGAAGCAAAGCGTTTGAAGAAAAATTTATTATTGTTCAAAGTTGATTTCGAAAAGGCTTATGACTCGGTTGATCTTAATTATCTGAATTTTGTGATGCTTAATATGAATTTTCCGACTCTTTGGCGGAAGTGGATAATGGAATGTGTTGGAACAGCTACTGCTTCGGCCCTTGTCAATGGGTGCCCGAGAGATGAGTTTCCTATTCAGAGGGGGCTTAGACAGGGGGACCCTTTATCGCCTTTTTTATTTCTACTAGCAGCCGAAGGTTTTGATGTTTTGATGAAGGCTTCAGTGTCGTCAAATTTATTTAATGCTTATGGTGTCGGACCTCAAAGTGAAATTAAAATTTTTCACCTACAGTTTGCTGATGACACTATCATTATTGGAGAAAAATGTTGGTTGAATGTTCGTACCATTCGGGCGGTATTATTATTACTTGAAGAGGTGTTCGGGTTGAAGGTAAATTTTAATAAAAGCGTGTTGACAAGTGTTAACATTTCTCATAATTGGTTGACGGAAGCGGCTTCGGTGTTGAACTGTAAAACTGGTACAATTCCGTTTTTGTACTTAGGATTACCTATAGGCGGAGATAGTAGAAGACTCGGTTTCTGGCAACCGGTGGTGGACCGAATTGTTGCTAGATTGTCGTCGTGGAATAATAAATTTCTATCGCTTGGTGGTCGCTTAGTTCTTCTGAAATCTGCCCTGTCCTCTCTTCCGGTTTACTTTCTTTCCTATTTCAAGGCACTTGCAGGTATAATTTCTTCTATTGAATCTATTTTTAAATTTTTTTTTGCGGGGGTTGTGAGGTCTCTAAAAAAATTGCTTGGATTAAATGGGATTCTATTTGTTTACCTGTGAATCGCGGTGGTTTGGGGGTGCGGAGGTTAGGTGAATTTAATTTATCTTTGTTAGGGAAATGGTGTTGGAGGTTGTTGATTGACAAAGAAGGCTTGTGGTATCGTGTCTTAAAGGCACAGTATGGGGAGGTTGGTGGTAGAATTCAGGAAGGAGGGAGAGATGTGTCCGGTTGGTGGAGTATGTTGTGCAAGGTGAGGGAAGGAGTAGGCTCGGGAGTAGGTAACTGGTTTGATGTTAATGTTATGAGGGAGGTTGGAAATGGTAGTAGTACTTTCTTTTGGATTGATAAATGGCTAGGCGGAGTACCTTTAAAGATTCAATTTAGTCGTCTTTATGATTTAGCGGTGCATAAGGAATGTTCGGTGGCAGACATGGAGCGTTGGGGGTGGGTTGAGGGCGGAAATGGGTGGGTTTGGAGACGGCGGTTGTTAGCTTGGGAGGAGGAGAGTATGAGGGAGTGTATCACTTTACTGGATAACGTTGTTTTGCAGGTTCATATTCAGGACCGTTGGCGGTGGTTACTAGATCCTGTTCATGGTTATAGTGTTGGTGGGACTTATCGTTTTCTCACAAATTCTGAAGAACAGGTGGCTAATGATGCTTTTCTTGACGTGTGGCACAAATTGGTTCCGACAAAAGTGTCGTTTTTTGCTTGGCGGTTGTTTCAAGACAGAATTCCTACAAGAGCAAACTTGGTGCGTCGTCTCATTCTTCAACCAAACGACAATTTATGTGTTGGAGGGTGTGGTCTATCCGAAACGATGGGTCATCTCTTCATTGGAGGTGAATATTTTGGAATTGTCTGGGTTTTACTTTGTCACTGGCTTGGTTTTCTTTTGTTCCTCCAGGTTCTATTAAGGATCATTACATTCAGTTTACTCATTTGGCGGGTTTGCCTAGATCTACTCATGTGTTTTTTAAGGTTACTTGGCTTGCTTGTGTTTGGGCAATATGGAAGGAGCGAAACAGCCGTGTTTTCAATAATACGGTTATTGATCCGTTACATATTGTCGAAAAAGTTAAGTTAAATTCTTTTCTCTGGCTTTCTTCGAATATTGAGCCTATTGCTTTTGGCTTTTACGATTGGTGGAGACATCCCCTTTTTTGTATGGGTGTGATTTAAGTGTTTGGACCTTTTTGTTTAGGTGGTGGCATCTTTTTTCTTTAGGTGTTGTGGTGTTGTAACAGGTATTAGAGGATTCATCATTTTAGCACACCTTGTGCGGGGTGAATCACTCTGTTTTTGAGTAATATATTCCATTTTGATTTTTTCAAAAAAAAAACTTGTTATCATATGCTACACTAGTCAGGTGTGCTTATTTTATATCATTGTTATTTAATTTTTTTTTTAACAACCCAAAATGCAATATATTATATCAATCAGAGATTCATCACGCACAAGACGTGCAAAAGAAGAATCATCCAAAAGTTTTTACAAGACATTTACAAATATCTCATAAAAGAGTTGCGCGAAAAATCAAGGAAAAAACATATAGCAATTACAATAGACCCAGACAAGAAAATAAATGTCTCCACCAGTCATGATAGTTAAATGCGAAAGTAATGAGATCCGCCTTCAACCACTAGAAAGATAACATTTTTACCTTGTTTTGTTATTTGTTTTGGAGCCAATACCTTTCTGATTAAAAATTAGGCTTAATAGCAGTTTTAACCTCCTAACTTTCTCAAAGTTGCAATTTTGGCCCCCCTAAGAAAAAAAACTACAAAACCGCCCCCTAAGTTTTTCATATGTGGCAGTTTTGGCCCCCAAGGCCAATTTTGACTCATTCTACGCTGACGTGCCACGTGTTACTTTTTTTTTTTTTACCAAAAATTGGCCTTGGGGACCAAAACTGCTACAGTTGCAAAACTTAGGGGACGGTTTTGTAGTTTTTTCTTAGGGGGCGAAAATCGCAACTTCGTGAAAGTTAGGGGGTGAAAACTGCTACTAAGCCTAAAAAATATGTTATTCATTTCCTTCCAAATGACCCGGACACACGTGAGCCATATCAATTTGAGGAATGGATATGTAAATAATGGATGTTATCCATATAGGTATTGTCTTCCACTTCAGTCAAGTTGTTATAAGCATTGTCGGCCGTATAATATTGGGAGGAATGTAACTTCCAAACTCATCGATCTCACACCTCAACCAGCAAAACAACTTAAGTTAATCGCTCAACACAATCCCCCACCAACTTCTCCTCTCAAGCAAACAACCTCCTTCGCTACTTCCTCGTCTCACCGTTTACTCCCCATCCTAAAGCATTCATATCTGCTACAGTCATCATTTTGTTATTTATTATATCATTGTTATTTATAATAACCAATGGCTATCATTAAAAATAATGGATGTATGCCTTAAAAGAAATTATTTAGATCAACTATAAATTGGTTAAATCCTACGTACCAATTTGACCCCACAAAAATCAACATAGTTTACTCATTTTAGTTTACTTCATTGAAGATGCTATAAATTATTGTTTTTCTTAATCGTTCAAAAAAAAAAGTTATCGTTTTTCTTAAGGCAAATGGGTGCAGATAGTGAACCATTGAACCCAAAGCTAACCTTAAATAAAATCATGGGTTAATAAGTCTTTACCCCCATAATATAGGTCATTTTCGGTTTTTATTTTATTTTATTTTATTTTATTTTAATTTTATTTTTTCAAGAATTTTTCGTTTTTGTTTGGCCTTATTAGGGGGGTAAATCAAAACAAAACAAAAGTTACAGGGGGGTAAATAAAAAAAAAATATTTTACAGGTGGAAAAACCGGAAATAACCTATATTACAAAAGGGTAAAGACATATTAATCCTAAAATCATAAAAATGCAATTTCTTCCTTTACAATCTTAAATAAAATATTCATACTTACGGAGAATTTGCTCAAATCTCTTTTTCGTTGCTTGTCATTAGACACATGTTGATTTGTTCTTCTATTTTTGAGTTATCAAAGTTAACTAGAATTTCCATAGTAGATTTCTTTTTGTAAATGAATCTTCTTTGTTCTTCTTTGTTTAGAGGACATTCAATTTTGACATATATAGACTTGTTCCATCTATGGCATAAACTTTGATTTGCAAGTTTTAACATCACTTCTTCCCGAATCTTTTCCTCTAGCACTGTTAAGTGCTAACCCCTTAGAGGCAGCGCTCTGATGTCAATTGAAGTGGAAGAAATAGTCACAAGAAAGGGGGGTTTAATTGTGACCCTTTTTAATTTTAATCCTGAAACTTAACAAGTTTATGTACTCAAGAAAATTCTTGATAAATGTTAGATAAAAGAAGATTATAAAATATTTAGATATTTAAACAATTGTTTTATCAAGGACCATAATGTTCTGGATATATAGAGTAAGGTTTAAATAATTAAGCAGTTTTACTAAGGACCAGAATGTTCTGGACAGTGGCGGAGCCAGAACCCTGGAGTAGGGGGTTCGAGCTTTCAACTTCATTAGTGATAGCAAAATTTTGTGCAATTATTTTCTCTTTTAATTATCATTTATTTATACTACTACATTTATAAATTTCGTCATTTTTTCCAATCAAATATCTAATTTTTTGCATAAATGTTTAATTTTATTTATATTTTCAATATTTTTGTACAAATTAAAAATTTCAAAATCTATCAAATGAAAATTAGAATTTGTGTAGATTTTAAATTTATAATTCTAAAGCATAATAATTCGGTGTATAACTTTTTGTGTTCTTGAGATAAGTTTCACGGGAAGAAGTAAACATAATTTGCATAGGTTATTGGTTACGGAGAAAATGGGAGGGAGAGTAAATTGAGTACACCTAGCGTTTTTTTTTTTTTTTGTTTGGAAAAGATGACTTTTGAAACCAACATAATTAAATAGGATAAAAATTTGTCTTTTTCATTTATAATTTGGGACAAAGAAAGTGAATTTTTTTTGTTAAAATTTAGGATGGTGGGAGTATTAAGCTATGAAAGAATATAAAATATTAAGTAATATATATTACTTTAAAAGGAATTCAATTATTACAATTATTAATAAGAAAATATTACCAAAAATAACAAAATCAAAGGAAACAAATGTAATAGGAAAAACCAAATAGAGTATATTGAAAAGCAAGTTAATTATTTCTCGTTGAATCAAACATTGTTGTGCCAACATAAAAGTGAGACTTGGGTCATTTATAAGGTGAGGAAAACTTGGATTATTACTTATTAGTGCAAAATCTTTGGGTCAGGTGGTGCAATGTTAAAATATCAGTAGGTTCAAGTAGCATGAAAACAGTGCCATCATGTGCAAAATTTAAAAGCCCAGCTGCATCCCCTCACTTATACATGGCTCCGCCAATGGTTATAGATAATAATTATATAATTAATAAAGAGACTAAAATAATAAAACAATATTAATAATTACCTGGGACCTAAGAACTCTGGAAGAATATAAATATTAAGCAGTTGTATTAGGATCAGAATGTTCTGGATAACAATTATAAGATTAATTATTGAAACTAACGGATAAAATAATATTATGGTTAATTAAGGACCAGAGAACTCTGGATAAATATAAAGCAATTATAATTAATTATTAAGCTGAATGATAAAATAATATTAATGGTTATTTAAGGACCAGAGAACTCTGAATTAATTTGGTTTTGATTAATTAGGACCAGAATATTCTGAAGATAAATAAATATTAATGTGTGTGATGGTGTGTGCATATTGTCTAAAAATAAAAGATAGAGGGAGGGAGGGAGAGAGAAAGAAGAATAACACATGTGTTATCTTTAAAAACATCGAGTGGGGATGTTCTCTTCACTTTGTATAACCATAATGTTCTTTGTAAGAACGTGAGAAACCTTTCTCAAAGTAAATATTCCTTTGATTGATTTCTATTCTCCCAACCATATCTTAAAAAATGATGGAAGATTCTTCGATCATCTTAAATCTTTTATGATAGAATCTTCAAGCATATGATCATGAATTTTCTTCTTTGATATTTTTCCAATCAATATCATTAATGAGTGACTTAATAAATAATTCATTCATGAATTGGTTTCTCTTCAAAGTTGATTCTAATCCTTTTAATCAAATGATGAGAATAATCTCGAGTGTAAGAGGCATCCTCTTTATGAGAACGTTCTTTCATCAGAGTTGATGATGTTCTCTTCTATATAAGATGATAATACCTTCTTGATTAATTAACCTTGAATTATTTTGTTGATGATGCAATTTATCACATAATTCCTCTTGGTGATTGCACACAATGTATCTTGTCCATTGAGTATCTTTGAGATGTTTTAGTTTAGGCATGCATGTAATCATGAAGGTACATTGAATCATTCTCTTGAATGAAACTTTTGTGCCTTTTCCTTAAACTCTTTTAGAAGCTATTTGAAGATCATTCCTTTCAAATATTAACTCTTTATTCCTCGAATCTTTAAGGCTTTGTTGAAAACCATGTCGTGACGAGGATGAGTCAATTGATCATAAAATTCATCTTCTTGTTGAATCTTCAATCAACACTCATTTGATTCAAACAATATTCTTTTTATATCTTCTTTGAGCTTGTGATACTACTATTTTGGTATTCTTTCAATGAGTATATATATGCACTTGTCAGGGACTTCTTTCTTGTCAACTTCTGTGAAAAGACTCAAGTGCAAACATCAGTAGATCACAATTCATAAAACTTCGTGTTTATTCCATAAGATTTGTTATCATTAAAACATTCATCAAAAAGATTTTTATTTCCACAATCTCCCCCTTTTTGATGATGACAAACCTCTTTTGAATAACTCTTAAGTTTTATGGATGTGTATAATAAGAAATGTAAGAATGTTCATAGATATGAAATTAAGCTCCCCCTAAACACGTGCAAGAGTTTAATTCTTATCATTCTAATTAAACTCCCCATAAACATATGCAAGAGGTTAATTCTTTACATTCTTCATTGATTAAATCCATCTTGGATTTTTCTCCTCATCCTATGTTTCTCTCTCATTATATATATATCTCCCTCTTTTGGAATCTATCAAAAAGTATTGGGTATGAATATTAAAAAAAAAAAAAATAGATATTGCCCATAAGAATCATGTTTTTGAGAAGTCATATTGTCACATCAAACTTAATCAAGCATGTATCATGATTAATATTCATTTTAGTTTATTATAAAACATGAATAATGGTAATTATGACTACTTAGTCATGTTCAACAATGTTTGAAATAGAGAGAAAATTATTCATTTAGTGGAAGCGATAAAATAAGAGTCATTTGACACAATGACAAAAAAAAAAAAAAATTCTCTCTTCAAAAGATTTTCATGATGAAGGTATTTCTGAATTTTTTCGGATAAACATCTTTAAATGATAATTCTATGCAAGATGATTTGTTCATTATAATATAAATCAATTACATGTTTTCCACAAGTATTTAGAAGAAAAGTATTTATGCAACATATTTATGCACAAATATATATTGATGTGTCATTGATGTTTATATCTCTATTTTTGTCTGCAAATTTTGCAAGTGCAATAAGGTATACATTCAACAATGATTCAACAAAACTTCATGATAAGAACATGTTTAATATTAGCTAAGGAACGAAATGTGTAAATCCCTTTTTAGATCAATTTTAAACAAGTCACACAAATTATTCTCTTGTTAAACAGTAATATGATCTTTTGTTGTTGAAATTCTTTCAACGATATACCTCAATTAGAATATTCATAATGAAAGAAATTGAATATGATTTTATATAAGTCATTACAAATCAATTATGAAAATACATATGTAAGAAAAACAAATGGCAGACATATATTGTTTTATCAAAAACATTATATTATAACATTTTTCTTGTTCTAAATCTCAGGTTTATCATGCATTATGATTAAGAGACTAAGAGTATTTATTTAATGATCAGGAACATATTTTCTATAAAAGATATAGAAAGACATTCACATAACAATATATTGATCAACAATGCTATCAATATTCATTTAAAGCATTGCCAAAAAAATAAACTTACACGAGTGTTAATTCATTTGGCTTTTAGATGCAAAAATTTAATTGTTCATTGTGATGAGAACATTCTCAACACTTTAAAAAGTTCAAGAAAAAAAAGATGTGTTTCTTTTGAAAATCTTTCAAAGATCAATCCTAATTTCGGATCCATTTAAAAACATGATTGGAGAATGGAATTATCATAATTCATATTAAAATATTTTCAAAAACCATATTGAAAATATATCATTTAAGAATCAAGAAATGAATATTTAATGAGTAAACTAGAATAAATTTCATGTACATCATCAAATTTCATACGGTTATCAAATTTTATAATTAAGATATTTTTATGATCCAATTCTAAGGCATATCATGATATGTCATTTTAGGAACAAATTTTAGATGAACTACTAAAAATGAGAATAATTCAAAATGCTTTTGACGACAATAACTTACTTAAAAGTGCATTGTAAGAATCATCAGTATGATTTTATTAAGAATAACGAGAGATGAATTTTGTCAAAATGATGTTGAATCATTTACCATTCATAAAGATATCTCAGAAGAACTGAGTGTAGAATTATGGAATATTATGCAGAAATTTCTCCTGATACAACATTAACTCCTTATTGAATTTAGAACACACAAATTCATATTAAATGCATTTTTAACATGTCTTCTCAAAACATAATACATATGCAACAGTTTTAATCATCAAAACTGAATTATAAAAATGTTTATGGATATTATATTTCCATGAAAGGAGTAGGAACCAATAATGAATGATTTATTTCATTTTAGGCTAAGAATTAGATTGATGCATGTATCACAAATCACAACTAAGGTTTAAAGTCGCATATTTTTGGAATTGATTTTATCATGCATTTCTAAGAGCATCCAATCATTTATAACAAAACATTGCATATCAATTTTCAGATATTATAAAGCTTATAAATGAGTGTACCTTTGAGATTAAATGAGAAAAACATGTTTTTCTTTCTCGGATTTTTTTCCCTTTTGGATGGAGAATTCCAAGCATCAATAAGCATAATCTTTTTAAGCAGGTTGCTCGTTAGTAGCTTTATGATCTTCTCCTTCTTATGATGTCTTTATATGAGATTCTAATGATGTCAAAATGGACAACATAATACTCATTTGAAGATCATTCCTTTCAAATATTAACTCTTTATTCCTCGAATCTTTAAGGCTCTGTTGAAAACCAAGTGGTGACAAGGATGAGTCAATTGATCATAAAATTCATCTTCTTGTTGAATCTTCAATCAACACTCATTTGATTCAAACAATATTCTTTTTATATCTTCTTTGAGCTTGTGATACTACTATTTTGGTATTCTTTCAATGAGTATATATATGCACTTGTCAGAGACTTCTTTCTTGTCAACTTCTTTGAAAAGACTCAAATGCAAACATCAATAGATCACAATTCATAAAACTTAGTGTTTATTCCATAAGGTTTGTTATCATTAAAACATTCATCAAAAAGATTTTTGTTTCAACAATGTGATGTGTATGGCGAGGAAGGAGGGGGAACGTGTTTTGAGGGAGGTAGAGGATATGTTTGATGTGAGAATGTGAATAAGATTAGAGAGGGTGTTGGATTCGTAGATGGGGGTTGGTTGCTCAATAATATTGGTTGTGAGGTGGATGATGGGTATTCTACCCTGTTTTGGAGAGATCCATGGCTCGATAAAATTTCTTTGAATGTTAGATGATAGACTATTAGCAAGTGTACTAAAAATGAATTGAATTAAGTAATAAAATTTATACGTTCGTATCCACAAGGATTGTGTTAATCTCAGTCTAGCAATAAGGTTACTATCTAGGATGTGTAAATTATTTTGGTGTCTGAGGCAGTAGATTTGATTGTATAAAATTAATTTACCAGAAAATAAAGATAGTTTTGGAAAAGATAAGGAGATAGATGAGATCAAGTCTTTCGAATCCTCTAAGTCCCCCTAATTGGTATACTGCACCTATTTCTTACGAATGATTCTCTAGTTTCACGATGGTTAACAAAATAGCCATAATCAATCCCTTGACATAGGACCCTCTTCTCAAACTACAGCCCCTAATTCCTTAGGTGGTCTAATATTCTTTGAAGGTTTTAAAGAACGTTAACTTAATATCACAAATAAAAGATTATCCATTCCTAGACTAACCATGTTTATTTGAACAATTCAATTAGGTCTAAGTTGAAAGCTAGGGTCAGTAGTCATTCATTATCACGAAATCATGTTTATATTTTATCATGATATAAAAAACATTAAGAACAATTGAATTGAATAAAAACTAGATTGTTATTCACAATATATAGAGTTTCACAACAACATATTTCAATTGGGGTGACATAGAATCATCTCAGAGCTAATCTCTAAGAGATTTAGCTACTCATAATTGAGTTTACAAATAGCATAATCAATATAAGAATTAAAACATACATGAACCGATAAAAGGTTGATGAAGTCGCCCCCTAGAAGTCTTCAGGTCTCAAAATCTCACTTTTGCTCTCCAAAATCGTAACCCTTGTTTCTAGCACTGACTTCAACTAAAATAGGAAATATTTTTTGCACCCAAAATCGAGACACGATTCTGCAAAATCGCGCCACGCCACCAGAAATTGTACCACGATTTTAGTGGCAGAACCAAACCTTCACTCTGGTCACAAAATCGTGCCATGCTACATAAAATCGCGCCACGATTGCCTATTTTCAGCACTTTTAGAATTTCAGCTTTTCACACCCCTGGTTACCTCATATTGCCTTAGAACTCTATCAAACTGTCAAAATAAGTCCTAAAAATTACATAATGACAGCATATCATCATTAGATATAGTAGGCTTTATGACTTAGCAGAAAACAAAATGATGATGTAGCAGATATGAATGCTTTAGGCTGGGGAGTGAACGGTGAGACGAGGAAGTGGCGAAGGAGATTGTTTGCTTGAGATGAGAAGTTGGTGGGGGAGTGCGTTGAGCGATTATCTTAAGTTGTTTTGTTGGTTAAGGTGTGGGACCGATGGGTTTGGAAGTTACATTCCTCCCAATGTTATACGGTAGGTAGTGTTTATAACAACTTGACTGAAGTGGAAGACAACACCTATCTGGATAACAATCATGTTTTGTGGTTAAAAACAGTTCCACTAAATTAATATTTTTGTTTGGTGTTTGCTTCTTAACCGTGTTCCAACAAAGGATAATTTCCATAGGTGGTAGATTATTATCCGGTAAATTATGGTTTGAATGAAGACATGGATCACTTATTTGTGAAATGTGATTTGTATGGTAGAATCTTGCCTCTAATTTCAAGTTGGTTAGGTTTCTCAATGACATCTCAAGGCAATTTATTGGATTACCTCGGTTAGTTTGGTGGGTTAGGGGGTTATTCTAAAAATGTTCGGCTCTTAATATTATTTGACTTTTCGTGATTTGGGTCATTCACTAAGTGAGGAATAAATGATTTTTTCAGGACAAGGAGAAGCATTTGTAAGCTTTGATTGAAAATGTTAAGCCTCCGTCTTTTTTATTTTATGGTTGAAATTAATATATGTTGCTTTGAATTTTGATTATCATTTTTGGAGGCTTAATCGCGTATTGAAAATGTTAAGCTTCCGTCTTAGTATGTTTTCTCTTTTGGTTGATTTCAGACTTTTTATAATGTAACTAGAGCAGGAGGAACGAGGAAATAACTTCTTAAACATGGCATATATGAACATGATTGTGGCTATATAAGTGACCCTAATTGTTTCCATGCGTGCTTTATGTTATCTGTGGTTTTACTCTCAATTGATGAACTTTTCTGATGTTTTTGTAGTTGAAACGGGATGAAATGTAATCCTAAAATAAGAAAAGTTAGCATGCTCAACTTTCATTAAAAAAACATAAGAGTTGGCATGCTTAAATATTAGATGATAGAATGTTAACATCAGAATCATCCTTTAGCATTTGTATTCTTCTATCGGGTAACATCGCTAGAGTATAAATTAAACAATTAATGTCAAATTTGCGTAAACAAGTAATATAATATTAGGCAAATTTTTTGTTTGTACATATACCAAAGATCGGTAGAGTAGAGTTATCCATCTCACAATAGCTTTCACCAAGTATGGCCATTATATATAGCCCATAGCAACCACATCATGCCACCGATATGGGTGGTATAAATGAGTTTCACATAATACATTATATTACTTCACACTTCCCAATTATTTAAACCACTCAACTACATTTTTTAAATATTCATACTACTCATCTAAAACTCTAAATTAGATTCCACTTAATCACACAATACACCTCAAATTTATTCACATTCTAATTATTAGCCCATTTGATCTTTCACGCAGAAAAGTAAATATTATTTTTTTAAAATGTTTCCTTTCTGATTTTTTTTAATCAATTTCATTTTCTTAAAAACAAATTAATGAAATTTGTTGTAGGTTGAAGGTATTATATCCTTGATATCTTGAACTAGACGTGGTAGAAATTTTAGACGTGGAACTATCTTGATGTTTAATTTGAAAGTGAGGTATTTTTTATTTTGTAAACAAAAAAGAAAGTTTAGAAATAATTCTATCCTATCCTATCCTAATCCATTCCTATCCTATCCTATCCTATCCTAATCCTAATATACATAATCTTTGATGTGATTTTGTTGGATCATGAGGGGAGTTAGGGGGACCGTCCACATCGAGGCTAGAACAACCACTCAAGCAAGAGAGATACCACACTCTTACCCAAAACCTTAAGGCAATGAGTTTATGGGGTCCTCTTACTTATAAGGTGTTCAACTTTTATTATTTTATCCGATGTGAAACATATAACTCACAATTGTGCACAACAACAAATTTGCCCTAAAATGTGCAGAAAAATTTACTAATTTCCCCTTGCAAACACCTAAACATGGCCGTTAACAATCAAAAGCAACCAACATGAACAGCATAATACTTTTTTTATTTTTGTAGAGGAACAACATAATACATTATTAAGGATTTAATATAAAGTTTAAAAATATTATTAATATTACAGAAACTAATCCAATCCAAGTTAATGGATGAAACCATTCTCCTTAGAATTTTCATTAGCCTTCACATTTTCTTCCTCTTGAGCATTTTCTTGTTTACCTTTCTCTTTCATTAGTTTTGCTTCCTCCTCCTCTCTAGCCTTTTTATTTACTTGATTAAAACAAAAAATATGAACATATACATAATAATACTTAACCATGCTTTTATATAAAAGGTTCAAAATATTATTTAGACTACTGAATACACTAAATTGACTTAAATACTGAAATTAATCTAATCCAAATCAATGGATGACGCCATTCTCTTTCACACCATTCTCCTTCACATTTTCCTCTAACTTTTCATCAGCCTTAACCTTTTCTTCCTCTTGAGCCAATTCTAGTTTCTCTTTCTCTGCCTTGAGCTTTACTTCCTCATCCTCTATCTTTTTCTTTGCTTCCTCCTCATCCTTTTTCTTTGCAATCTCAAGAGATTGAATCAAATTCTTCAAGCAACTTTCAAAATCTTCAGTGATTGACTTTGGCATCAAATTTTCAGCAACATCAGCAGGTGTCATATTAGTCTCTTCCAACAACTTTTCAATAATTGGAAATAAATCATCATGAAACTCAACATCTAAGTAGTTTCTTGCAAGAACCTTAAAAGCTTGATAGCTACAATAAGACATTTCTATATGCTTATCCATTCTTCCTCTCCTTATAAGAGCAGGATCAAGTTTATCCACAAAATTAGTTGTGAAAATTATGATCCTCTCTGATCCACATGCTGACCAAATTCCATCAATAAAATTCAACAAACCCGAAAGAGTTACCTTACTTTCATTTTTCTCTTCTTTTTCAGCTTTCTTTATAGGATCCTTCTTTTCATCATTCTCAACATCATCTTTCTCTTTTTTCTTCTTCCTTTGCCCGGTGAGATCGAGAGAACAATCAATATCTTCAATAACAATAATCGATTTACTCGACGTCTCAATCAAAAGTCTTTTCAACTCATTGTTATCCTTGACAATTGTTAATTCAAGATCATACACATCATAGTTCATGAAATTAGCAATAGCCGATATCATGGTAGATTTACCGGTTCCTGGAGGACCAAAAAGTAGATAACCACGTTTCCAAGCTTTTCCAACTTTAGCATAATACTCTTTCCCTTTCTTGAATTTAACAAGATCATTTAGAATCTCTTCTTTCTTTTTTGGTTCCAAAGCAAGTGTTTCAAAACTTGCCGGGTGCTCAAAAGTTGTGTGACTCCACTTTGTGCTTCTATACCTAAACCAATCATTACTTGGATTGTTAGTGTAAATCTTCAACTGCCTATTCTTCATTGTTATAGCCTTTCCTTGTTCCAAAACATGTTGTATGTAAGAGGTAGTGATGAGTTCACGATGCCTTTTATGGAAAGTTAGGGTTAAGAATCTTTTCTCATCTGAACTAGGGTATATTGAAAATGATTGTGTTCTTGAGGTGATGTGATTTGCTGACCACCAAACTTTGACACCATTGAACTCATCTGTGATCTCTTGGTTGTCATCCATGCTTAGAACAAGTGGATTTTGGCTATCTTTGATAACTTCAGCTTTAAGTCTTCTAGCTCTTTGTGAAGAGTTAGCACTAAGATATGTTTGGATGGTTGTGTATGTTTTGTTGTGTTTGAGATTATCTCCTGATTTCTCATAGAAGGTTATTTTGATGTAAGGGTACATGAAGTTGGTGAATTTGTGAGTGTATTTTCGAAGATATCTACGAAGTGCTGGTGGGAAGAATTTCTCATACATGGCATATACAAACATTATGCTAGCCATTATTGAGCCTAGGTTTGACCATATTTCCCTAATTCCCATCTCTTATGATACGAAATGTTTAAATGTTAGGTAATGTATATGGTTATGATCCTAACTTTTGTGTTGTATAAACTCAATAGGTGTGTGGTATTTATAAGCAGTATGATACTTAAGAGTGTTTTCAAGTGTTCTTCTTTCACAACTTGGAAAAGACTATGTAGGTTCTCTTTGTTTTCTTGTGAGTTTCTTGGGGGCCATGTTTTACTATGAGACACAAGAGTAGTTAATTTTTCTTTTTAATAAAAGAAAGTCTAAATTGGTTACAAACATAAATAAAATATGCTTAGGCACACACACTAGAATAAGAAAAATTTAAAAATAAAAGTAAAAAATGGTGTGATTGGTTTATTTCTCTTTTAATTTATGTCGTTTGCGTGTATGCACTCAAATATTTTTAAGGCTTAATAGCAGTTTTAGACCCCTAACTTTTTCAAAATTGCGCTTTTACCTCCTAAGAAGAAAAAAAAAACTACAAAACAGTCCCATAAGTTTTGCATTTGTGGCAGTTTTGGCCCGCAAAACCAATTTTGACTCGCTCTACGTTGACGTGGCACCCTAAGGCACCCTAAGTGAGGTACCACGTGTTTTTTTTTTTATTTATTTTACCAAAAATTGACATTGGGGGGCCAAAACTGCTACAATTGCAAAACTTAGGGGACGGTTTTGTATTTTTTTTTTTTAGGGGACCAAAATCGCAACTTTGTAAAAGTTGGAGAGCGAAAACTGCTATTAAGCTTATTTTCAATTTAGGGTTGTGATCATGCAAGAGTTTCTCTTGACTTCAAGACTCACCAGCATAAAGCATGCCTCAAAGTTCACAAAAACAGTGAGAATTGAACTCATCAAAGAGTGGTTAGATTAACAAATAACGACAAAAGAAACAAAAATTCACATAACCAAAGAAAATATATAAAAACGAAAAATGGTATTTGAACATTATTTATTTGGAATGCCGGCTAAATATTTTTCCCAGTAAGACAAAATATATCGTTTTCAATCGCACTATCCTTCATCCTTGCATCATTCTTTATGAAAAAATTATTATTTATGACATACTAACAATTTCTATGATATTTTTTTAATTTTCCTTTTTAAAGTGATAGAGTGCGATATTTGGAATTTGATTTTAGACTAACTAATTTTTTATTTAAAGTTACATTACATCTAATATGTGATTTCATCATCAATCATGAACTGAAAATTAAGTGTGATCTACTGATAAGCGACTTTTTTTATAAGCAAATGCATTAACATGAATACAAGGGTATTAAAAACCCATTACACTTTCTTTAAAAAAAAAAAACCCAATACACTTTAAAAAATCATATTTTTAAGGCTAAATATCACGTTTGGTCCTTTTAGTTTAACATAATTCTCAAGTTAGTCATTTAAGTTTCAAAAGTTTCGAATAGATCCTTTTAGTTTAACAGAATTCTCAAGTTAATCATTTAAGTTTCAAATAGGTCATTTTAGTTGATAAACTATTTCACCGTTATACCTGTTGTTAGTTAATAATTAATTGATATTGATGTAGCCGTTAAGTGGTTGATTTGGATCAAAACGCTGTTTTTTAAAAGCTTCAGGGTGTTAGAACGTTACGTTTAATGGTAACAAATGATCGTTCCAGCACTATAAATGATCATTTGTGACCATTAAATGTAGCGTTTTGACACCCTGGAGCTTAGCATTTTTATCCAAGTCAACAACTTAACGGCTACATCAGCATCAGTTAAAATTAGACTGATAGAAGGGGTAACAATGAAATAGTTTATCAACTAAAAAAACCTATTTGAAATTTAAAGGACTAACTTGAGAATTCTGTCAAATTAAAAGGACCTAATTGAAACTTTTGAAACTTAAACGACTAACTTGAGAATTCTTTCAAATTAAAAGGACCAAAAGTGATATTTAGCCTATTTTTAATGTATGATAGTGGGCTATTCCACGGATATAAAAATCAAATTGTTTTGCCTATCTTCCACACATACCGAAACGAGTTAGGATTCTAACCCTACCGAAACAACCGTTAAATTTTATCAAATATTCCAGTCATATTTGCCACATTTCTATTGAAAAGAAAATCATTTCTCATCAACCAAATAGTACTTCATAATGTAGCTAACGACACTAAATGAAGCAATTTCTATGCACATTTATCTTTTACCAATTACCAAGGTGTTAAGAGCAATAAAGTTTTCCAATGCATCCAAATTCCACCTAATAGAAAGCCAAACAAAAATTTGTACAAAAAAAAGGCCAAACAAAAATAATTTTTCATACATCGATTTAATGTCTTATATCATAGGGTCGGCTTGCTAAGGTGATCTTTTTTTTAAGGGTCGCTTTAACAAGTCAACCCTATAATTTTATAAAATAAAAAAGGTTTTGGTAACCAGTGCTCTAAGGACATTGGTTAAGGAATCCATTAGTAGAAACTTTGTCTTGAAAATATAAATTTTTACTTTTGTTTTGCAATAACTACACCACTTTTTGATGCAAACTTACTAATTTTAAGAACTTAACCAATGCTCCAAAGGCACTCATTAGCATTCTCCTAAAAACAATTATGTCAGTGTGTATCTTGAAAGTTGTTGTTAAACACGACTTCATTCCTCATGCTAAGCAACATATCGAATAACAAGACTTTACCGTAAAACTTTTGTATTTCTTTCATATCCAACAGAATGGTATCACATACCTTCGGTGAAACTTGTGTTAAAAGTTCCTGTAATTCTTCAGCCTTCTCCGAATCAACACGGATATTCTAAGAAATGGCATGAACATATGTCCATAAGTTAGAGGTAGTCATCGCCTTACACTCTAGTTTTATAGGGCTGAGGTAGGCCTAATCCTAATATTTAGAGTAAGGTTTTAATTCTCGAGGAATGGAGGCGTGATTCAAGCTTCTCTTTATGAAAGAAGAGTATAATTTGGTCAATATTATTTGAATGAACGATGAAGTATTTATCAAAGAATGGTCGCGTAAATAGAACACTATATCAAAGGCTATATAAGAACGAGTTATATAAAGACTAATTGGCTTGTAAAGAACCAAGTTTTCCTTAAAACTAAGACCCCGTTTGGATAAACAGCTTATATAGATGTTTATAGCATTAGTGTTTATAACATTAGAACTTATATCATAAGCTCTTATACTTGATAAGCTATTTATGTTTGGATATGTACACTAAAAAGTACTTACATAAATTGAAGTGTTTGGATGTGACATTACATAAGCAATTATCGAAATTTTAAATATTTTTAATTTAACAAAAAAATCAAAGAATTGAACCACAATTATCAAGATTTTTTTTGATAAAATTAATCAAGGCGTAAAAAAACAATATTATAACATATTAATTATAATTATATATATATATATATATATATATATATATATATATATATATATATATATATAGTATAATCAATATTTGTCCTAAAAAAAATATCAATATTCATATAAGACAAAATTAACATTAGAGGTGTAAATAAACATATCATATATATTGATATTAGTGTGCAGTTTTTTACCCAAAAAAGACAAGTTAAATTTGTTTTTTTATTCAGTTTCATTTTGTTACGTAACACAAAAAATAATAAAAATCTTCTTAAAAAAAAAAAAAAATCTTAGTTATGTTTGTTACTTTAATAAGATAAGTATATAGCAATTTTGTTATTGATGCACCGCCAAAGATAACTAACATTATAATTAAAATATTCCTTCAAAAAAAATTATAATTAAAATATATGTTTTGAAAAAGTGGCTCCAGAGAGAATCGAAGGAGGTTACATAAATTCATAAGCTCCTTGTTAAGCCAGAGGGTAAGCTGAAAATTTAGGCTTATTAAAATATGGCATGAGCAGCTCATGAAACTATGATAAGCTATTTTTATTTATTTACCCAAACACCTTTAAAAAGGCTTATGGGAGTAGATAAGCCCACATAAGCTCAAAATAAGCCAATCCAAACGGGGCCTAAAACCAAGTTGTGTCGCTTATTAAACTATCATATTTAATAGATTCCAGCTTCTATAGTATTTAATTTATAACATTGGTAAAAAAAAAAATTATGGTATGTCCGGTGCATAGCAAGGAGATGTAGTGGTGGTTCTCTTATAGAAATAGTTGTTGTTGCGGTGGTGCGCATGGAGCAAAGCAATCTTCTATGGCAGAGGAGAATGGTGCTTGTAGACATGCTAGTAGTACAACGCTCAAGTAAGTATCAAAAAGAGGTGGATTTGTGCGAAAAGGTGGTGAATGAACAGTACCTTGAGTGTGACACTGAGTTGCGCTTATATAGGCGAGGAGGTTGATGATTGTCTCCCTGATTTGTGGCGTGATGTACATAACTCGTTAAGGATGGCTTCAATTACGGATATTAACTCTAGGTGTGCTCCTATGTGGTAAGCCGCACAGAGCCTCGTGTGCACCTTTGCTATACTTGACCCGGAGCGAAATCGGTCTTGGCTTATTGGGCCTTTCTTGTTGGGTTTTATGTTGATCCAGAACAAATTAATAGCACATATTCCTAATTATTAAGTACTTTTTATTGATAACTCATACTTTAGATACAGTTCTCTTATGGTAATTTTGTTTTTTTACCTATCGAGAGTCTCTGATTTGTTTTTGGAACCACGTTTTTATTGAAATTAGATTTCATGTGGTCCTAAGAGCCTCACACACATGCAACACAACGTTAGACATTGTTGGATCGAGAATCGATAATGGATATTTTAAATTGATTTTGACTTTTTAAAACTTAGATCCTCCAACCTTTAAATATGTATAATTTGATCTTGATCAAACCGTCATTGATGTGGTTACCGTAGGAATGCGAGTTTTTGACAAGGGTAAATTGGAATTCATTTTGTTTGCGTTTAGTTTGACCAATTCTCAATTTAGAGCCTTCTATGAGAAGTATATCTCCTAGTCTAGTGTCGTCAAATTAACTTTGGGTAATTTGTTGCGCTTGATGTTGAAGGTAGAGTGTTTTCTTAGCCAACATTGATGGGCCACCATATTAGCACAATAAATTCTTCTGCATGTGATTTATTGTAGCTTTAGAGGGTAGGTATGTGCATTTTCTTGGGTTTGTTTCACACTATGTTGGGACTTAGAGTACACAGGGGCGGAGCCACCCCCAGCTAACTCGGGCACTAGTTCAGGTTTAGCTCCAACTTTCTTTGTAGCAAACCCAACCATTCCTAGAACTTTTAGCTTTTTCTGCGGATTGATCTGCGGATTTTCGTGTAAATTCCGCAGGAAATACATTTCCTGCAGATTTTGTCAAGGATTTAGGTTCCCAGGTGAGGTAATACCATAGGATTTTAGGATCCGCAGGAAAAGTATATCGACAGGAAATGTGAAATTATCTGCAGGAAATGTGAAATTATTCGCAGGAAGGAAGTAACGTCTTGTAATAAATTTTTTGCTCAGACTCTATAAAATTCCTGGATCTGCCGCACATGTGCAAGTGTTTCTTGGATTCTCTAGTGCATGGTGTGTTGAATTTTCATCACAAATTTGGTAACTTAAATCTTGGCCATCAAGTAATCTTGTCCCCCTAATTTTCTATATTTTTCTCTACAAATTAACATTGCCCCACTAAAAAAAAATACATGTCTTATGTGAACTTTCCTTAACGCTGGTTCCATCCCATTCCTAAAAGAAAGGACATATGGGGTCAAATTAACCATCCACCAAGAGGAACATGCAAAATAAATGTCATGGTCAAGTCTTCTGTGAACTTTCCTCCTTAACGTTAGTCTTGTTCAGCTCAAGTTTTTATTATCATGAAAGTAGTAAATCATGAGTCATTAATCAAACAAGTCCAAAATGTGGGCCCTATTTTTTATTTATTTATTTAGGCCTCGTTCTCCTTTTTCTTCCCTTTTATTACAATAAAGAAATAAAGCATGAAAAATTCAAATAATCAACTTTTTTGTTTGATTATGAATCAAATAATATTTAAAATTACGATAATTTGTTTGGGTGAGATTCTTCCCCCCTTTGCATCACGCAAATAATAGAACTCCTTTGCCATTTTATTGTCAACTTCAAATATTGTTAAAATATATATGGAGTGTTTTTAAAATTGGATCATCTTCTCGTGTTGTTTGCATATAGGAAAGCGATATGCATAGAGAAAACATAAAGAAAATACTAATAAAGGAGAGGAGCTTGAACGCCTCTATTTTGTTATATAAATTAAGTTTAGGTGAGTCGGATCTTGGAAATTCGTGGCAGAATTTAAGATTAAGAGAGTGGCAACACATCAATGTATCAAGATTTTATGTTTGATTCGCCTTGGTATCAAATTTGATGGGATAGTCTACATTAAAGAGCAATGATAGGTAGACAGCCTTAATGTGTATATCAATTTGTACCACTCTGAAAAATTTAAGTTAACCAAATATACCATCTGTGTGACCACATTTTTTTAGTTGTGTAACCACTATTTTTCCATAATTTATTTAGTTAGCTAAGTGGAAAAATAATGGTCACGCGTATTTTAGTTGCATGACCATATTTTTCAGCTTTTAAATACTAAAAAAATAGTGGTTACACAACTGAAAAAAATGTGATCCCGCAGACCATATATTTGATTAACTTAAATTTTCCAAAATAATACAAAAGAATATACAGGTGTCTACCTATCTTTATTGATATTAAATGAGGACCCTTTAAATATGCAATGGTCATATTAGTTTGAAACCACGCTTTTATGAAATAGCCAATTGGCCCAACCTTCCCTTTTGTCATATTGGTTTATAGTCAAGTAGAAGTCAATGAGAAAACCTTACTAGTGCAATTTAATTTGAGTTAAAGAATTATTATAGTCAAGTATTGCTAGTGCATAATGCATTGGATCGATGTCATATGACATAAAAAAAATTATTATATTTGTGGAAGTCATTTCACAAGCTGTCTTGTGATAAATTATATTCAAATCAACTTTCAAAATAGAATTAAAACATATTCAATATCCACTAAATCACATATTATTGGATCACTTTTTAGATTTTTGGCCGTCTCAAAAAAATCACATATTAGCTAGATGTGATATGACCTTAATCAAAAAATGAATTTGCATCAACCCAAATTCTAAAGTTCACACGTAATCATAGTGCAAGATCACATATGAGTGGTCCAAATAATAATGTTCAACTACCAAAATATTCAACACACCCATGAATGAATTTACCAACTCTTGTGTCATCTAGTAAAACGTAATCACCAAGAAACTCACAAGAAAATATAAAGAAACCTACTTGCTACTTTCCATGTGGAAGAACACGTGATGAAACACTCTTATTATACTCCTTATAAATACCACACCCTTTTACTTCATACACCACACAAAAGTTAGAAAGAAAAAAACAACCAAATATTTCTCTTACCTTTAAACATTTCAAAGTATGAAGATGGAAATTGGGGAACTATGGTCACAACTAGGTTCAATCATGGCTAGCATAATGTTTGTATATGCCATGTTTGACAAATTTTTCCCACCTAATCTTCGTGTATATTTTCTAAAATACACAAACAAATTCACAAACTATATGTATCCATACATCCATATAAAGTTTCATGAATTATCCGGTGAACGTCTCAAACAAAGTGAAACTTACAAAATCATCCAAACATATCTTAGTGATAACTCATCCCAAAGAGCTAGAAGACTTAAAGCTGAAGTTGTCAAAGATAGCCAAAACCCACTTGTCCTAAGCATGGATGATAATGAAGAAATCATAGATGAGTTCAATGGAGTCAAAGTTTGGTGGACTGCTAATTACACCACCTCAAAATCACAATCATTTTCTTACTATCCTACTTCAGATGAAAAAAGATTCTTAACCCTAACCTTCCATAAAAAGCATCGTGAAGTCATCACTACCTCTTACATTCAACATGTGTTGGATGAAGGAAAATCTATTATGAGCAAGAATAGGCAACTAAAGCTTTACACAAATAACCCTAGTAGTAATTGGTGGGGGTATAGAAGCAAAAAGTGGAATCACACAACTTTTGAGCATCCTGCAAGATTTGGAACCCTAGCTATGGAACCAGAAAAGAAACAAGAGATTTTAAATGATCTTCTTAAGTTCAAGAAAGGTAAAGAGTATTATGCTAAAGTTGGAAAGGCTTGGAAACGTGGTTATCTACTTTATGGTCCTCCAGGAACTGGAAAATCTACTATGATATCAGCTATAGCAAATTACATGAACTATGATGTGTATGATCTTGAATTAACAACTGTTAAGGATAACAATGAGTTGAAGAGACTTTTGATTGAAACGTCAAGTAAATCGATTATAGTTATCGAAGATATTGATTGTTCTCTCGATCTCACTGGGCAAAGGAAGAAGAAAAAAAAGAAAGATGATGATGAGAATGATGAAATGAAGGATCCTATTAAGAAAGCTGAAGAAGAAGAGAAAAATGAAAGTAAGGTAACTCTTTCTGGTTTGTTGAATTTCATTGATGGAATTTGGTCAGCATGTGGATCAGAGAGGATAATAATTTTCACAACAAATTTTGTGGACAAACTTGATCCTGCTCTTATAAGGAGGGGAAGAATGGATAAGCATATAGAAATGTCTTATTGTAGCTATCAAGCTTTCAAGGTTCTTGCAAGAAACTACTTAGATGTTGAGACTCATGATGATTTGTTTCCAATTATTGAAAAGTTGTTGGGAGAGACTAATATGACACCTGCTGATGTTGCTGAGAATTTGATGCCAAAGTCAATCACTGAAGATTTTGAAAGTTGCTTGAAGAATTTGATTCAATCTCTTGAGATTGCAAAGAAAAAGGATGAGGAGGAAGCAAAGAAAAAGATAGAGGATGAGGAAGCAAAGCTCAAGGCACAGAAAGAGAAACAGGAATTGATTCAAGAGGAAGAAAAGGTTAAGGTTGATGAAAAGTTAGAGGAAAAAGTGAAGGAGAATGGTGTGAAAGAGAATGGTGTTATCCATTAATTTGGATTAGATTAATTTCAGTAATTTAAATCATTTTAGTGTATTCATTAATCTAATCTAAATAATATTTAGAACCTTTTATGTAAAAGCATAGTTTAGTATTATATGTACATCTTTATATATTTTGTTTTGATTAAGTCGTTTAGTTGTTTGAACTTATATCTTTATATATTATAATGTACTATCATTACCAACTGATTTCTACTCGTATGAATTATTACATGTTTAACATGGCAACAAAATCCACCTCCGCCTAAACCCGGCCGTCTCCACCCTGAATTTAACGGGGAAAAACCGTTTTAAATGGATACGGATGTGAGGAAAATCTGAGTTTTTAGTACGGAACAGGAGGATGCTTATACCCCTCCCCATTACCATATCTATACATTTTTATTTTTTTTGAAGGGACCATACCATATCTATACATGTTCATATCATCTGTATGAAATGATATTTAATCTATGAGAGTGTATTATTTTTAATCTAGATTCCTAAAGTCAAACCACTTTTTTTATAGTCACGCCACTAAAATTTAGGCGTGCATGTAACGTCATATTTTTTCATATAGTCTATGATGACCTAAATCAACTCATTACCTTGATGAGCATGCGTTGAAAAAGACCTTTAAAATTAAACATTGTAACTTGCTTTATGTCCACATCAAATAGCTTTATTTTTACAACTTTTTAACGGAGAAAGAAAACTTAGCTCCAATAGCTTTAAGTCACTGTGGTACTTCTTCCCAATAGACACATAACGTGTGTCATAGAGTTGTCCTTTCTTCTGTCAAAAATTGTACATATTTAATCCTTTTGTCAGAAGGAGAAGAGAAAACTTATCTATAGAACCGGTGTTTAAAAATATCCATTTAATTGTAGTTGATATATAAGCACAACAATATGAGATTATATGTGAGTGACTGTTTGATCACATACATATCAAAAGTTATTGACATTGCATATATAATTTTTATGGGTAAGGTTAACTTGTATTCAAAATCCTCTCAAAAAAAAACTTGTATCCTAAATGCGCATATTAAGAAATCTAGAAAGAAAAAAAAAACAACTTTGTATTAGAAAACATAACATTTTAATTTTTAAGAAGTTGAATGCACGACCTGTGATGCATATATTTCTATAATAAATTCTTTAACATGTGCTCTAGAGGATGCAAATTAGCTAAAGAATTTGTAGCAAATGTCCTTTCAAAGATCTATTGACGAGTCACACAAATCTTCATTTCTTAATATCTCAAGATTCATACTGTAAATCATAATTTCGAGTAGACTCAATTCTCAAACTAAAAACAATTATATTCAAAAGTAATTAAATATCTTAGAACCAATTCTAGAACTTCAAAATCAATTTTGACCTTTTTATAAAAAGTGAAGTAATAAGTAGTGTTATTAATATCATAGTTGAGATTAATTGAATAATAAGTTAGTATCTCACACACTTATGGATGAAGCAACATACTCTTTTGATATATATATATATATATATATAATAATAATAATAAGTTAGTATCTCACACACTTATGGATGAAGCAACATACTCTTTTGATATATATATGTGTGTGAAAAAATTATATATTTATACTAAAAACATTACATATTTAGAACTAATTTTAAACCAAATACAATAAATTTTGATAACTCAATTCTTTCTTATAAATAAAGGATTTGTCTAACATGTACAGTATTGCACATGTTAAGGTAACTAAAAGTAGTAACTTTTCATTGAAAACCAACAATTATTGATTAAAAGCTACATATTTAATATAAAAAACACAAATTCTAAATTAAAGTTATTATTTTAAACTTCTTAACATGTGCAAATTTGTACATGATAGAAAAACCCATAAATAAAACCCTGGTTAATAGCATATATGTGTAACAAACAATCTTGGTTTTATATGGCAACTTCTTCAAGAAGAAATGTGGGATCAATCCATTTTGATTCTTGATATAAATGCAAGCGCGTGGGTTCTGAATAATAAATTCAAAAGCTGCATAGTCACAACTCACAAGCTTCCAAGACCTTTGATGCATGCAGCATTCCTTAATTACGTACTACTCCCTCCGGTCCTATTTATAAGAGAATTTTGGGTCAACAAAAGTTGATGTATCTAGTTAAAAATTCAGTCCAAATACATTCACTTTTGTTGACCTAAATTTCTCTTATAAATAGGACCGGAGGTAGTATATCAACAAAGAGTAGGTAGAGAAACATAGCTTGACTTGACCTACATTTTTGCAGTTAGTCTGTGCTATGGTTAAGGATCACATGTGGCTGATGTTAGTGCGTAAAGGATGTAGCTATTCCATTATTTATGGTATATTATTCACACAAAACAAAAATTGTGTTTGTGTTTACGTGTTTTTATTTATCAATGACAATGCATGACATTGAATTTTATCATCATAATGCTTCATTTTTTGTAAATGGAGGACATTGCAGCCCTTCATATATAAATTTGTTGAAGCTGTATACACTATACTAATGCAATTAAAGTGTAATGAAATTCATGCATATATAAATTTATTTTATTTTATTTTGATATTTAGCTGAAATGGTAAACACCATTTTGAAACTCACACAAACAATTGTAAATTTTGGATTTAAGCACAAGTAAAGGTGTCCAATCTAAAAATACTGATATGGTCGATTTAGTTAAAAAATAGTTGGTACGTAATTCATGCGAGTATAAATAAATTAGTTGGTAGTTATAATATATAAAAATAGAAGTTCAAACCACTAAACGACTTGATCAAAATAAAATATATAAACATGTACATCATAATACTCAACTATATATGCTTTTACATTAAAGGTTCTAAATATTATTTAGATTAGATTAGTGAATACACTAAATAGATTTACATCACTAAAATTAATCTAATCCAAATTAATAGATGACACCATTCTCCTTCACCTTTTCTTCCTCTTGAGTCAATTCTTGTTTCTCTTTCTCTGCCTTGAGCTTTGCTTCCTCATCTTCTATCTTTTTCTTTGCTTCCTCCTCATCCTTTTTCTTTGCATTCTCAAGAGATTGAATCAAACTCTTCAAACAAGTTTCAAAATCTTCATCAATTGACTTTGGCATCAAATTTTCAGCAACATCAGCAGGTGTCATATTAGTCTTTTCCAACAATTTTTCAATAATTGGAAATAAATCATCATGAGACTCAACATCCCAATAGTTCTTTGCAAGCACCTTGAAAGCTTGATAGCTACAATAAGACATTTCTATATGCTTATCCATCCTTCCCCTCCTAATTAGGGCAGGATCAAGTTTGTCCACAAAATTTGTTGTGAAAATTATGATCCTCTCTCCTCCACATGCAGACCAAATCCCATCAATAAAATTCAACAAACCAGAAAGAGTTACCATACTCTCTTTCTCATATTTAGGTTTCTCCTCTTTCTTCTTTCTTTGGCCGGTGAGATCAAGAGAACAATCAATATCTTCAATAACTATAATCGATTTACTCGACGTCTCGATCAAAAGTCTTTTCAACTCATTGTTATTCTTGATAGTTGTTAACTCAAGATCATACACATCATAATTCATGAAATTAGCAATAGCTGATATCATCGTAGATTTTCCAGTTCCAGGAGGACCAAAAAGTAGATAACCACGTTTCCAAGCCTTCCCGACTTTAGTATAGTACTCTTTACCTGTTTTGAACTTAACAAGATCATTTATAATTTCTTCTTTCTTGTTTGGATCCATAGCTAGGGTTCAAACGTCGCGGGGTGTTTGAAGGTTGTTTGGCTCCACTTTGTGCTTCTAGTCCTAGAACTCCACCAATCGTAGCTAGGGTTGTTGGTATAAAGCTTAAGCTTCCTATTCTTCAATGTAATAGCCTTTCCTTGTTCTAACACATGTTGGATATAAGACCTAGTAATAAGCTCACGATATTTTTTGTGGAAGGTTAGGGTTAAGGAAGTTTCTTCACCTGATTTTTTTTTGTGAGGTGTAGTTAGCAACCCACCAAATTTTTACTCCATTGAATTTATCTATGATCTCTTCATTATCATCAATGGTAAGGACAAGTGGAGTTTGACTATTTTCGACAACTTCGGCTCGAAGTCTTTTTGCTCTTTCAGATGATTTTGCATTGAGATATATTTGGATACATGTGTAAGTTTCATTACGTTTGAGGTAGGGTCCTGCAATTGAATCAGGGAAGGTTATATGGATGTAAGGGGACGTGAAACTAATGAGTTTTTGCATGTATTTTGTAACATAACTTCGAATTTGAGATGAGAAGAATTTCTCAAATATGCCATACATAAACACTATGCTAGCCATAATTGACCAAAGTTTTTTCTTTTGGCTAAGTATATTTGATTTTGAGCCTAGTGGTGACGGTTTTTTTCCCATGTCTTACTTTGATGTATAGGGTTTGAACACAAAAGACTATGCTTGCTCTGGTTATTTTCTTAGGTTTTGGTTGGATACTTATAGTTTGATGTTTCGTAGGGAAATGAAGAAGGAAAATAAAATAAGAGATAATCTGTAGCGTTATATTTGCTTGACACAATCTATGAGGTTTTGTTTTATGAGAAAATCTACATAAATATTAATTGATGATTCTATTTTTATACGATTTTGCATGTTTAAATTTGAATCGTACTATAATTCTTTCACAAAAAAAAAAAAAAATTAAATCTTGCGTGATATCTCAGTCAATCAAAATAACAAATGTTGCAACACCTAGGAAACACCAACACAAAGCAAGACGCATGGCATAACATTGATACATATACCAATAATAATTTGAGAAAATAAAATAAAATAAATAAATATAATCATACACCTTCCGGTCACTACTATAAACAAAAATCAGCATTTTAGATCAATATTTTAGATTCATTTATTAAATGATGCATGTGGTCTATAATAAAGTTCATATACATCATTAAATAAATGAATCTAAAATGTAAAATTTTGCTTCTGATGGTAACCGGAGGGTGTATAACAGTATCAGACAATAACATATGTACACGCTATCAACCTCAACCAACAGTTGGCGCACCAGCAATCCCTAAGGACAAAATGTGATCATATATATCCTAAACATTTTATAAACAAAAAACATGATTAAAAAATTTAGAAATCATTAAAACTTCAGTAAAATAATAAGGAGCTCTACAGAAATTATCCGACATTATGTTTTACCCTGCAATATTCATCCTTCTACTATTTTGTGGGTCAGGAAAACACAGCCAACAGGGAGAAAGGAAAGAAAATATAAACATACAGCACCTGGCCAGAGAGATCAAATAGCATGATATAAATAAAAATAGTGGCAGTTCTTAAAAGAGATTATAACCACCTAAAGGACATGCATTGGAACCAAGGAACAAGGATTCATGTCGAGTACTATATTAAGTGATGGAGAACATAAGTTACAATCATAAGATAACTTGTCCAGACATAGAAGCAGCAACTGGCAGTGACAACCCAAAGTACGATACTTGAACAACAAAAACGATAATCTATCTTAACTTGGGCCGCTTCGGCATGCTACTGCTTAGATTGCCTCGTGGCTTACCAAAGGCCGCTTTAGCCTTCCTTCTTTTCCTATCTTCCTCACTGTCAGACTCGTTCCCTTTCTCCCTATCTGCATTGCTTGCATCCCTCTCCAGTTCTTCCCATGTCTTTCCCTGTTCTTCCTCCGAATCCTCCTCAGAGTCTTCCTCTTCCTCGGACTCAACAAGTGATGCACTCTCAGAATCCTCCTCTTCAGAGTCTGATTCAGGTTCAATATCTGAAGGTTCGTAACCTTTATCAGATTCCTCTGAGCCCTCAGATTCTGAATCAGCAGCTTCTAAATTCAGAAACTCCCAGCCACCACCTTCAATGAAGCTTTGAGGGTCATCTGTGATTGTCTTCAGGATCTGACGCCAGTTCAGATTCAGCCTGCTTTCATAATATTTGATGTCTGTTGTGTCAAGCCACTCCTTGATGCCATCAATTGATGTAGAAGGGATAGAATCAATCCTGAAGAAATTCCGCTTGAAGTCCTTAAATACAATTGTCATGTCAAAGTTCTTCTGCCCAAGTCCAACCCTCTCCAGATTCACAATCTCAATCTCACTTAGAGTGACAACAAGAAAAGGAGTCTCTATCAGTTCAACAATGCAAGCTGAAGTAGGTACAATAAATACCGAAGATTTATGAGGTACCCCAGGGAAGCCAAGTTCTCTAAGAGGTTGATCAAACTCCAAGTCAAGGCCATTAAATTGTGGTTGTCCCCAAAGATCATTTACCCGATTCACAAAGCTTTGAAATTCTACATTAATCTTGTTCTTCCTCTCTCTTTCTCTTTGTTCTTCTTCAAGCTCATCAGGATCATAAGCTGATCTCTTCCCGCCTCCAACATTCTGGACCATGTCCATTACCTCAACATAAAACTGAACATCCTTGGTCTTTTTATTTCCTACCATAATATGGTTGTGCAGATGAAAGTGCAGGAGAGTAATCATTTCATTTTCTGCTGGCTGGAAGAATGCATGTTTAATATTGGCAAACATTACATCAACACGCTCATCAGATCTGGTGGTAGAATATCGAAACCCATTCACATGAGTCTCAAGAGTGCCCGGTATCTTCCTTCCACGTCCACCTAAAGCAGGGCGGATCCAAAGGTCATGCAATCTTATCGGCTTAAATATGTTGTTGGCAAGCTGCAGTTTCTCCTGGGTAACCAAAGTAGCTCTCTCAGCTCTCTCAGACTCCCTCGCTACAACTTGTTGCCTGAATGTTTTGATTGATCGCACAACCTCACTTATGTGCCGTGAATCCTTGGAGCGGAATGAAGCTTCCTTCAAATATATAGATCCTTGGAACTTCAATAAGTTTGGATCGTGAGAACTGGAAGGGGTCCCAGGAACATTAAAAATAATTCTTACATAGCAATTGTGATTGGTGTCCTGCTGGCTAGAAACAGTTCGAATGAAAGCCACATGGAAAGGAACCATACTTCCGTTAATTGGCAAGAGAACTGCTTCATTCTTTTGATCAATCTGAATCATCATCTCCCTAGGAGAGGGAAGGTCGTAAATGTTCTTGTAGGCAACCAATTCTGCAGAAGACCTGGAAGAGAAACGGTTGACTCCTGTTCCATTACCACCACCAGCAAGTCGCCTAGCAGTTTCTTCGTTTTTCTGACGAGCAAGTTCTGCCTGATGCTGTCTCCGGAGTTCCTCTTTTGAAATCTCATGATTGTCTGACCTTAGAGTTGTCTTAGACACCAAGTGCTCTGTACCACTGTGATCAACCATTGATTTAGGTTTTTCCTCTTCCCCGTCCTCATTGAAAGAATAAGCCACATCTTTTAAAGCTTTGGAGCTCAACGAAGTCACCACATCTGTCTTGTCTTTGTTGATGATGACTGTATCAGCAAGCAAGAGTGCAAAGACCTTGTTCTTAGACTTACTGTTCTCACACTGCAAATTCTGAAATCCAAGCGACACATTGAATGCCATGCCTTCTTTAACTATCTGATCATTCTTAGCATTAATATTCAAACCAGACTCTCGAAACTCAATACCAATGCCTGCCCCAGCAGACTTTGTCAAGCAAGAAACCATTTCAGGGGCCTCCTTTTCCACAACAGAAACTGCAGCAAGATATGCAGCAGCCAATTTGTTTCCAGGCTTTAAAGAACCAATAACGGCCTCATGGGCTTTGAGAAGAACCTCATAAGCCTTACTTTGAATAGGTTCTGCATCAATCACGAAAGTTCTAGCTATATTTGAGCAGTAGCTCTTGTACCGGGCTCCAAGAGCACATATAATCACACTGGCAGTCTCATAGTAGAGTGCCTCGTCGTTGCTGCCAGTAATAGGCCTAAGATCAAACTTCCCTCCACTCTGAAAAATTGGAGAGTAACAAATGTCAACATTATCTGCCTTCAGTTTACAGTTGACTTTTGAAGGTTCCAGTATGACTTTCTCAGTCTCCTTCATCAATGTAGAATTTAAAATTTTCTTCTCTTCATCAATTACATTCTCAAGCTTTGAAACTACGAAGTTCTTCATCACATTGGTTGTGAGGTATGCGGCTCTCTTAATGGATGTAATCTCTTCATTACTTTTTGCAGCAAACAATGCAGAAAACCCATTTGCCACGTCACTTAGATTAAATTTTGAACTTTTTAATTTTTCAGCCCATAAATCAAGCAATTTTCCTTCAGGTTCCTCTCTAGCTATGTGTCCAACAGTGGAAGAATCATGGCCAGAAGACTTTGACTGAGTACGAATGGCACGGATTATAGCATCCATAAGAGAAGCTCCATCGTCAATTTTAGGCTTGACATGCAATACAATCTCCACACCAACCGACTCTTTGGCAGGCTTTTTGACAGATTCAAGAATAGATGCCTTCTTTTGGCTGCACAAGATATGGGTCTGCACCTTTGTGAAGACCATAATTGTTTCTGGGAACTCAAATCCAAGCAGCCACAAGAATAGAGCAGTAGATTTCAGGTATCTTGTATTTTTTGAAGGTGGAGGACATGCAACAGCAATTGCATCAGAAGAGCCCCAGAGATCTGTCCTGCTTTCATCCCAATGTTTATACAACGTCTTCAGTCTGGTTTGAAATGTATTCAGATCAATAGCATAGGCCGACCCAGCTGCACTAGCTTTTCCATTTCGATGGTCTGCCATGGTCTACTTTTTCTGGAGAAAAAAGAACAAATGAAAAGATACATGGATTAGAAACTAGAAGAACAATTACAGATGCAAACTCCTCTGTATCTTCCTTCAGGAGCAGCGGATATTTGATGAATAAAGGATAACAATATGATGTTCCAGTACACAAAGGATTAAAATCTATTCACATACTTAACATGTGTTTATGTTTGGCTTATCAATCAAGTATTGACATTAATTGAGTTATTGTTTAAATTTGTGCATTCCTAACCCGACATTTGAGCCACAAAATTAAGCAAAGAAAAATTTCACTATATAAATATAAAGAGCACGCAAAAATGGACAAATACACACTGTCACAACACTACAGATGGAACTTAAGAGACCGGCAGAAAACTCCTCAAATATTTGTATGCATTACTATGGTGAATGGTTCTACCAAATAACACCTTTCAGCAAAAGAGTATTTGGAAATCTTAAAGTTATAACCAAGTAACCTAAAAAAAATTATATCAGTTTCCACAAGATACACTCTGGAAGCCTCAAAAACTTATTGCATAACAACGCAACCTCAAAGAGCACCCTGATTACAACAACTCTACCTAAATTCACAAATTCGATACAGAAATTCAATCATTTTTCAATGAGGCGGGATCTGTTGACACCAGGTGTAAATCAATTTAATTACAACTGGTGTCAATGGATCCAGACTCTTTTTCAATTTAAGAAAAGGTTCATAAAAAAGAAACTTGGTACAAATTTCCACGAGATTCAGAAAAACAAGAACAATACATGTAAATTTTAATCCACTAAAGTTACTGAAAACATTTTAACCCTAAAAATTTAAGTAAATAGACAATTACCTCCAAAATTGTAAGTTTCAGTCAATTACTTCCCTAAATTAACAAAACTCAATTACCCCTGAAATTGCACAAAGTTAATCAATTTAACTTTCCGTCAAAGTCAAATTCTTCTGTTACGATAATTTGACGAAAATTACAATTTCGAAGGTAATTGCCCATTTACTCCTAAAAAATTACTTTCACAAAATCTAGAGTTTTCAATGTTTCAAGATGCGAAATGACACACCAAAACGACACCGTTTTCCAACAAAACACACGCTTCCACGAATTCAACAGCATCGCATCGTCGATTAAAGTTACGTAACAGCAATATACATACAAAATTTCCAGAACGGCGTAAAAAATAAAAAAATTAAGATAAAAATTAAAAAAAAAATGAAAAAAATTACCTGTGAGCGAGTAACGATGGAGGTTGAGGAAACGGTTTTAGAATTGGGAAAAGTTGTAACATAATTTGGCGAGAATGGGGGTGTATATAGTAGAGGGTGTTTGCGGGTCGGGTTTGAGAGTTGAATGAGAAGGGAATTAGGGTTCGTATGCCGCTGGTGCCTGGTAGAGGATGCTTCATTTTGTGAAATAGAGGGATTTCGGTCTCTCACAGGGGAAGAAAATAGAAACAGAAATATACAAATGAAAATAGAAAATAGAAGTATAGGTTTGTCGGTCTCTTCCTTCTTATTGGTCGAAAATAATAGAGAAAGAAAAATGATGAAAGAAAATAAGAAGATAATGTGAATATGAAATAGAAAATTATTATAAAATGGTTGTACAAATATCATTTCTCTCTTGATTAGCCTCAATTCAATATTTTTTCCATGATTTGGATTTATTTAGTTTTTCTTTTTTTTAGGGAAGTATTTGTTATATGTGTAACTACCATCTCTAATTTTAGTTTAGGCATTAATTTGTTAAATATATGAACAAAATAGTTTTACAAAAATGTTTTGTATGCACTTCATTGGGGTGTATACACCTTGAGATGAAGAGAAAAATATAATGATACGATAGATGTGATAGATTGATGATATGATATAAAGAGAGACATACATAGAGATAAGGAGGATGGAGGGTTGAGGTTAGGCGAGTGGGAGCTTTTAATCTTGTTTTGTTAGACAAGTGGTGTTGGAGGATGTTGAACGATAAGGAGGGATTGTGGTATCGAGTTCTTAAAGCTCGGTATGGAGAGGATGGGGGCGGATGCAGGAAGGGGGTCGCCATGTTTCTTCGTGGCGGCAGTCGATATGTCGGATTCGTGAGGGGTTAGGTGAGGGTGTTGGGAGGTGGTTTGATGAGAACATTCGTAGGGTAGTTGGTGATGGTAGGAATACTTTATTTTGGCATGATAATTGGGTTGGGGACATCCCTTTGTGGATTAAATTTCTCTGCCTTTTTGATATGGTTGTCAATACGGAGTGTTCAGTAGAGGTGATGTGGAGATTAGGGTGGGTGGTTGGTGGTAGGGGTGGGAGTAGTGTGGTAGGTTACTGGCTTGGGAGGAGGATAGTGTAAGGGAGTGTTCCGCGTTACTTCATAACGTTGTTTTGCAGGATATTGCTCATGACACTTGGAGATAGTTGTTGGATCTTACTCATGGTTACACGATGCAGGAAGCTTACCGCTTCCTTACCAACAATGGGAACTCTGTTGATAGGACTCTTGTAGATGACATCTGGCATAAGCAGATTCCTTCAAAGGTGTATTTGTTCGTGTGGCGTCTTCTCCATAATAGACTTCCTACTCGTGACAATTTGGTGCGGCGGCGTGTGCTTTCATTACTTGACTCGGCTTATGTGTCTGGTTGTGGTGAACAAGAAATCGCAACTCATTTATTTCTTGGTTGTGACATATTCAGCTCGCTTTGGCTCATGTGTTACATTGGCTAGGTATCTCTTCGGTTCGTTCAGGTGACATTAGATATCATTTAATTCAATTTACTGATATGGCAGGATTTCCTAGAGTCGCTCACTCATTCATGCGAATAATTTGGTTTGCTTCTGTTTTGTCTAAAGGGAAGGAAAGAAACAACTTTGTCTTCCAAACTACGGCTAGCGATTCTTCTATTCTAGCTAAAAAAGTTAAATTGGATTCTTTCTTGTGGCTGAAATCTTCAGAGACAACTTTTAGCTATAGTTATCATGACAGGTGGAAACACCCACTTTCTTATATGGGATTTCGGGCGTAATTTGTTTTGATTTTTTCTGGGGCTTTCTTATAGACAACACTTTGCTGATGTAAATATTATTGGTTGGTTTACCTTTTGCATGTCTTGTGCAAGGTAAATTCACCTTGTTTATAATATATATCATTTTTGTTTGTTCAAAAAATAAAAGATAGAGATAAAATAATATGTTAAATTAATCAATAAAAAATTTGGGTGTTTAAATATCATGGTTGGTGATAACACGTTGTAAAAAACTCAACATATCTTTGCTCACCTTCTGAGTATCTCTCAAGTATAACTATTACGTACTCTTTCAAATTATTGTTACGAATCAAATCACAAACCACTTATTAAATATCAAATGTTCCGCCTATGAAACACCAACATAAAGCAAGACACGTGACATGACATTGATATGTAAATACCAATAATAATTTGAGAAAATAAAATAAATGAATGTAATCACATATGCTAATATGTAACCACATATGACAATATCAAACACTAACACGCGCAAGACATCAGACATGTCGTCAACCTCAACTGTTGGCGCACCAGCAGCACCACCCCATCCATAAGGACAAATGTGGTAAACACTTCACACTGAGACAGACACGTGTCATAACACTGACAAGTCGACACTAATAAAATTTAAAAAATAAAATAATTGAATGTAATAATATGTGACTGTATCATACACTAACACATGTCAAACATCAGATACACCGTCAATCTGAATTGTCGACACATCAGCAGCACCACCCCATCCTTGAGGACAAAATGTGATTATGTATTCTAAGGATCCGCAACTCACAAGTGGAGTAGGAGTGTCAAAAGCATAGCTAAAATAATTAGGACAAGCATCCTTAAATATTTTCGAGTAAACATTTGGCCTACACTTCTTAGGACTTCCATAATCATTCCTACAACAAAAATTGTCAAGATCAAAAGCCAAACAGGCACTTTTGCAAGCCACAACTTCTCCATTAGAATTCAAAACCTCAAGCTCACGAGGACACAAACTTTTAACATCCTTAAAACAACCCTGAATGTTACACTTCGAATTTATGTTCTTGTTAGGGACGACGACGGACACGGGAATGTTGTAACCGTCAACAAGACTAACATCATAGAAATTTGGTCTCCCTTTATCACCTTGAAGTGTGATTTCAACTAATGTAGCTGGAGGTGTTCCAATGAGTCCATTGCAAGCTAATCTTCCATCACAATCCCCAGTTTCACAAGATGGTTTCCAATTATTTGAAGCAAAATTGCAACCTGTTCTAGCCCAAATTCTACCACTCCATGACCATGGTGCTAGAATTTTCTTTGTTTGGCCTGAAGGAAGGTAGAATCCACCATCTGCTATAATTGGTTGACCAGTGTTTGGTGCTGTTGCAGGCCATATTGGAAAGGGACATTTATTGTGTATATAGAATGTTGCTTGATGTCCATCGACAATCCCTACAAATTATTTAGTTTTAGTGATTAGCAACAAAACAAAAATTTCATGCAAGTGATTGAATATAACTACGTATGTGGGTGTCAAACAAAGGATGTGCCTTTAATTTGAGTATCGTGCTACATAGTTACGCACACTAGCTAGGATTTGAATTAGACATGGTAACTGCATCATACAGTATTGTATCTTGATCGTCCGATCTAAATCAAAATCCGAGATCAATTAAATGTGTGAAACTGACGATGGTAATTTAAACTGTTTGATCTTAAATCAACGATTAAGATCACTTAAATGTAAAATTGTGACCCACATTAACCATAGTGTCAACTAACTATTAATAGTAAATCCAATAAAGTTCATTGGAAAAATAAAAATGAGTTAATCTCTACACTCTTCGATCACTATTATAAGTAACAATTTACATATGTAACATTTATTTAATAAATGATATATGTAGTCGTAACATGAGGGTGTGGTATTTCAGACAACCGTAAAAAAATGTTTTTAGGTAGACCTCTAATATATAATTGTAAGTATATGAATAAAAAAAATTACACGATGTATATGAATTATGGATAGATATAGTGGACACTATAAATATGAAATTACCATGGAAAATGTAAGCCGAGATTATGAAGAAAATTAAATGGGTTATGGACCCTAGTAGCTGCATTCTGAATCTTAACACAATTTGGTATATGTTGATCAATGATCATCTAAGTATATATATTGTATATGAGGAGTAAAGAGTAAATAATAGTTTGTTCTTCAATTGCACTTCAAGATTCAACGAGAATAATCTTTACGGAAAAGGAAAAATAATGAAGATGTTGAGCTTTAAGCATTATGTCTTCACTTGAAGGAGAGCAATAAATAATAGAGTTATAGAGAGGTTTACACGTGCACACTAAGGGAGAACGATGAAAACGTTTGAGTGGTTAATGTTATTGTTGATATCATTAGGTTTTTATAAGGTGGAGGCATCACTTCCTTAAAAAAAATAAAAAAGGTGGAGGTATGACTTCCTTATAAAAAAGGTGAGGCATCACTTTTAATAAACTTTAACATAATCAAGTGTTATATGTAATTGTTGTTTTTGGATTTAAAATTACGACAGAGCTTTGAAACTATTACCGAGGTGAATCACGACCAGGTCGCTTTCTTTAAGACGTTTTGCGTTACTACCTAAGTTGTGCAAGGTAGACTAGAAACCGCGCCGTCTCCAGGATAAAACAGCTCAGATTCTTTCTGTACGATTAAAGGTTGCACTGCCAGAAATCGCTCGAGAATAACACCTCAATATGGTTTCGAAAAACCACTCTAATATGGTACGCAGACCACTCGAGAAACCAAACAAGGAGGAAGAAAAGAACGGTTCGTCAACACAAACCGAGGGAGATGAGAAGGGGAGAAAACCAGAGAAGAGGATTCGATTCTTGGTTTTGGAGTAAAGAATCTCATTCCCGAGCTCTCTATTTATAGAGGGGATTTGACCTCGTTTTCTCCGCCGACCCGGTTCGCGACCCGCCAACGTTAGCCCACGACCCACGTAACGGTAACCCACGACGCGGAAACGTGGAGCTGAAGCTTGCGCGTGTGGAAAACGGGTGAGACTTGGTCTCCGCGTGTGGGAATCTCGGAGCAAAAAATAAAAAATTATTTTTCATTTTTCTGAGCACCAAAAATATATTTCTTTATAGCCCAAGCCCGGTCCGTCGGACGGCGTCGCGCGCGTGTGTCTTATATATAATTTTTGGCAAGCGCTCACTCCGTTCACAAAAGTGTGTACCCCAAGGGCACACCCTTGGAAGTGATATCCCACATATATAAACACTACTAGAGTGTGTGATCTACCCAATGTGGGACATTAAATTTTCAATTCACACTTTACACTAGTTTCTCCATCCTTGTGTTTACATTCCAAAGGCTCCACATAACAACTAGTATACTCCAAGTTTTTGCCAATATACACTAGTGTTCCAACAATAATTTACTTGGGTCTTAAAAAAAGTCTCGTTAACGGACACTTGTTAAGGATTTAAAAAATAGAAACAGTTGATAACTTTTATGTAAAAAATAGTTACTTTTTGATGTTTTAACGTGTTGAATAAACAAATTCCAGGAAAAAATTTCTATTTTAAACCTCTTATCAAGTGCTATAAGGGTATTTGTTAGCATTTCCCTAAAAAAAATGAAATACACCCCAACGCATTCAATATTATTGGTTGGATATGGTCTGCATCGATGAACTCTGATATTATATTAAGTTTTTATATTTAATTTAATTCATTTTTATAAACTCAGACTTATAAAATAAAGGTCGTCATTCTTTAAAATTCTAATCCAACCTTATCTTCCTTTTTTTTTGGTCAAGTAGCCTAGTGGCTAGAGCTCACACAATTTAATTGTGGAGAAGTGGGGTGTCCGGAGTTCGAATCTCAGCCCCTGCATATAACATGCAATATCCCTACCAATTGAGCTAAGCTCATGGGGATCAAACCTTATCTTTATTATATGAGTTTCTATACAATAAATATCTTATGTGTTCCAACCCTGAATTTCACACTCATTTTTTTATTAGATAAAGTCAATGTGGAATCAACATTTATTTCAACCAATAAAAAAGTATTTGCTAGAGTTGTGATTGTTGAAAAGAGAGCGTTTATATCACTCCTCTTATCGTTTTGATAAATATATTGTCTTATGAATTTTACTCAAGGTAGTTAGGTGGTTACTTGTTGCATAAATAATTT